>NW_024366815.1:10698616-10797063 GCF_014805655.1 Passer montanus | reverse complement strand
CGTGAGGGGCCGGGTCAGCGCCGCGCCGGGCCCCGCCGGGCCGAGCCCGGCAGCGGCCACGGCCCCGCTGGGAGCAGTCCTGGCGCGCCCCGGGATCGTAGGGCACAACCTGCCCCGCGCTTGCCGAAGCTGGTACCGGTCTTCAAGAGGCATGCTTAGGCGTCGCTTTTCTTTTTAAAAAATACTTGGTTCGCTGTTCAGTATTTACCAAATTTAGTCAGATGTTAGAGAGCGTCCCAACGAGGGACACGAGGATGGTGGAGGATCTGAAGGGGAAGCCTTATGAGGAGCAGCTGAGGTCACTGGTTTGTTCAGCCTGGAGAAGAAGACACTGAGGGGAGACCTCATTGTGGTCTTCAACATCCTCGTGAGGGGAAGCAAAGGGGCCCGTGCCAATCCCATCACTCTCACAACCGGTGCCAGGATTTGAGGAAATGGCATGAACCTGACTCAGGGGAGATTTAGGTTGGATATCAGAAAATTTTTCACCCTGAGGGTGGTGAGCACTGGAACAGGCTTGCCAGGGAGTTTCACAGCACCAAGCCTGACAGAGTTCAAGGAGTGTTTGGACAACACTCCCATTCATATAGTGGGATTATTGGGATGGCCTGCACAGGGCCAGGAGCAGATTCAGTGGTCTTGATAGGTTCCTTCCAACTCAGCATATTCTATGACACTATGATTTTATTTCTGTCTGTAAAAAACTTTGTATTTTGGGGCTCTCACAAAAAGTTTGTGATGCAACAAGATTATATTTGTTAATAGAACAAAATGTGGGAAAGATTAAATAATTATTGAGTAGAGAAACTTCTCTGTGCACCAGCAGCACAGTGCAGTTGCAGTTCACCAGGCTGATGCTCACAGTCCTCTAACGCTGTGCCTGTTCTATGTCTGTAGCTCCCTTCCCAGGGACTGCACTGCTCCAGCACAAGCTATGGCCTGAGCCAGCTTCAGCTTTTGCTGCTCCTGTTCCTTTCTGTACCTGGGGAGCTATGGCTGTTTAGCTCGCTTCTGGAATAATTGTATTTATTCAGGCCGCTGAATAAGAGCTTTTTTGTGTTTCGGTAATGTTCTTGAATTCAAAGCAACATCAAACACATCACACAGAGTAACCTAGTCTTGCCAGGGAGCTTGAATATGCCATCAATGGCACTCTGGCAGCTTGAGGAACTCTTTTCAAGCTGTACCGAACATTACTGTAACACAGTAATATCCACTTTAATCTGGATATGGCCTATGAATCTACCTTGAAACTCTTTTTAGACTTTTCCTTCTATTTTCACAAACATGTAAGCTACTGGATGTGTGGTTGTATGGGTGGATTTGCAGCATTTGCAAATGCTGTCATCACCTTAGTTAAAGCTGAAATGTCCTTGTAATTGTAACTTTACCTTTGTAAACATAATACTAGATTTTCAGCATTCAGTGCTGAAAAACTTGCAGTTTGCTAGTCCTATTTTAAGGACATCACTTTTTTTTTCATAGTTCATTTAATTCTTTTATAGGAAGCAAATACATGAGATTATGCTTTGTACTAAGATATCCTACTGCTACAATATAGAGAAAAGACATTTCCTAATGACAAGAAAAATATTTTTAATTTATTAAAAGCAAAGTAAAAAGCAAAATGAGCACATCCTCTCCTCACACCTATATAGGTAAGGGAAAATAAATCTGTAAAGGGAAATTAAATATAACACTATGCTATACCAGTGCTAGTGTTTTATTTATTGCTTAAGGATCATTTTAGTCAAATGTTGTAGTCTTTTTTTCAGTCTATTTCTAGTCTTATTAAGAGCTACTGCAATAGCTGTAATGAAATAATGCTAATACTAAACCAAACAACAATAACTATAAATCTATTGAAGAGCGCAGCATGTTTACTTTTACGTTACGTGTCTTGGCTGAAGCTCTGCTCCCTTGAAATCAGCACAAAAGTCCCACTGGCTTTTAAGAAAGATTATCATTTAGTTCCTGGTGATATATCTGCCCTGTATAAAGCTGAGTCACAGCTGAGTTTTGTCCATCAGCCAGCATCTGGAACAGTTTTGAAGTTCTAGTGACTTATTTCGCTTCACATGGTGTACCCAATATGTCCACATTTGAAAGTGAATATGGTGATTCTGTAATTTGTAAGACTTCATATTTTCATCATTTTCTGGCTGACCTCTGAAATCATGGAATGTGGTGAATTTGATGGCACTTCATCAGCATAACCCAGGGTTATGTTGGAGAAACATGTGAGTGACAGGTGCCTGGAATGACAGGTATCAACTCAGTCTGGGATGCATAAGAAACAGTGACTTTTGTAGGCATCCCAGGAATAGGGATGGGGGAAAGAGCTCCAGGCTAAGCTGCCAAAGGATGTTGCAGGACGGGCAGTGGAAGCAACAAGACTTGAAAACAACAAGGTTTGAAAATATATATCACCAGGAAACAAATGCTCTCTCTTGAAAGCAGATATATGGATGTTGAAAACTTTCTTGAAGAGAGAGACGTGATTCTTTCTTGTCTGAACTAGTGTTTCTCTCAATTTTTCCTTAATCTAGCTTCATCTCCTGATGTTTACTGCATTGCAGGAAGCAGTTGCTCCCTCCTATGGCATCCTCTCAAGACCACAGGCAGGTGACCTTGAAGTAAGTTCAGAAGGTGCATGGCCTGTTACAGTCAAATTCTTTGCAGCACTATAACTCATAATGAACCAAAAGTGTATATATGGGCTTTCCTCTGCCTAGTCTGTATGGTAATTCCAAAAAATCAACTGAGATTACTTTTAACTTGTGGGTTTCTCTTGGTTCCATTTTGTTGTAATCTCTGTCTGTCCATTTATTGCTCTTATTGTTGGCTTCTGATGATATTTCTCAAGGGTGTGTCGAATGTAATGGACTAGATAAGTTATAAAAAAGAGACTGATTTTCTGAGAAATGTGAGGAGATATCCTTGTAGGAGGAAAAAAAAGGGAAAGAGATATGTAAAATTTAGGAGGAAAAAAAGGCCATTTCTCTAGGTACAGATACATAGAGATAAGGGGAAACCAAGAAGCAGATACTGGAGAAAAAAACAAAGTATTTCTGCATGATAAGACAGAAAAATAAACTGTAAGTTTTACAGTTAAATTGAAAACTAAACAAAAAAAATATACACTTTTTAACATTTCTATGTCATTTATATTTTTAAAGAAATTCTGTCTTTCTAAAGACAAATTTAAAGACAGATTTAAGACAGTGCACAGATTTATACCCTGAAAATGTGGGCTGAGATTAGTGTCTGGATATAAAGCACTTGATTTTTGCACCAGGCTTCCTATGGAGTAAAACTGTTTAACTATCACGAATAAAAATGTAATAATGTATAATAATGCATTTGAAAATCATAATTTTAGTGGCCATTTCTTTTTTATAAATAATTTCATAAGACTGAGGAGGGAGTTAGGGAAAGGAGTGCCACAAGCTGGATTATTCTATACTTATTCCATAAAATCTTTTATGTATCCAAAGTGTCTTTCTGTTTTCAGAGGTCCTCCAGCAGAGACAGCTCCCAGCACCCTTTCTCTTCAGCCTGTGCTCAGTGCAATGCTTACCAAGTCAAATTATTTTGTATCAAAGATTACATACATTAGTGTATTTTCAGTATGTACCAGTTTAATAGCAAGATATAGAAAAATATAATATTCAGTTCCTTTAGAAGTCAGTGTTGTTTGACTGCAGGTGCATTTTGAATCTAAAAACAATTTATATAGATATCCTTCAAATCAAAGAAACATATTTATGTTGATAAACTTACAGTCAGTCAACTCCACAAACACAGGCAGTCTATAAGTTAAACTTGTGAAGAAGGCAAGAACACTTTCCTAAGTTCAGTAGTCTTAGAAGTCTCAATAATTTCTCTGTTCACTTTGGAAACTAATGTCCATGCAGTGTATTAGCAGCAGAGATGCTGAGGAAAAGGCTTACATTTCTTGCTGTCAAATTTTTGAAAAATGTAATCACTGGGGAGACTGTAGCTGTCAGCCCAGTACAGGCATGTTGCTCTTGGTTAGGAATGCATGAAACAACATGCTTGAGCCAGCAAAAATGTAAAAATGGCTAAGTCTGCTTTACTTGCCATCTCTGTGAGTGTTGCAAAAGATTGTTGGTAATATTTAAGTCATCCCTGGAGGATTCTAGAAATTATTATGGTAAGATATTTAACACTTAACGACTATTGCATTACTTAAACCTGAGAATGAAGAAATTCTAAATTTATTAATGCAGGATATGTTCCCACCTTCTCTAGTTCGTTACCACATATGTTTACATATGTAATTCCAACATGAGCTTACACAGAAATATTTGTGGGAACACTCAGGAAGCTAGCCAACTAAATTTTTCAAATTTATCTGCATTTGCCCAGCACAATATCGGATTTTATGACAAGGAAGTCTAAGAAAATGGCTCATAAAACCACATACCTTTTGCTTTCACCTCTATATTTTTTAAAAACATAGTATCATTAATATCATAATGTTAAAGCTATCAGCACTTCTGTTATTAAGAGGAGGGAAAAAGCCCGTCTTAAAAAACCCAAACATTAGGACAGGAAATCTTCAAAATGCAGAAATGAAGAGTTATTTCTGAAATGAACAAGGTTAAGATGAGTTTCTCATTATGAAAGTATGAAAGCAAATTATTTACTTTTAGCTCTAGTGTAGTCAGTGCAATAGAGAATGACTATAAATAGTGTAGACAATGCAACAAATTAATACAATTTTGCCTTATTATTACCTATTTTTTTATTATCATAGAAAACCTGACATAAAGCCTCCCAAGGAATGGAAGATAAAGGAGACCACTGATTAATCTTCCTGTAAAAGTCTGTAAAAAAAACAAGAAAAAGATATCTTTAGTGTCATAAAACAGAAAGCCCAAAATTATTAAAAAATATGTGTAAGAACTAACAATTAAAAGCTAAGTTTAATGATATTATTAAAATTCCTTAAGAGTCACAACTCTCATGACAATTTAATAAAAGACTACAGAATGAAATATTTTAATAAAGTCTTACAATGAATCTGTACATTATTAATCGACTGGTGAAGATTAAACTCAGAGTGAAAGATTACTGTTATTAAAGAAGAATAGAAAGAGCTATGAAAAGGAAAACACAATGGATTTGTGAGGAACTCTTAGAGAGAGACTAAGAGAATAGAGCTTTAGGCAAATGGATGTTTAAGTAATTAAAGTCTTTAGATGTATTAGTGCTGTACTACTCTACTACTTAGAAAATGCAATATTTGGTATATAGTGGTCTAGAGAGTGCTTGATAGATGCAATAAGAGAAATATGTGGGGTTTGTGTTTTTATATTAAATGTATAAACTGCAGTAATTTATGCATTCAGGGATCATATACTTAATTCGAAAAACCAAGTATGGTCTTTTGGGAATCTGAGAGTATAAATACCAGACCCAAGTACTTTTCATCTTGTTTATGTGTACAGGAAAAAAGACTGGATCAATACAGAGGCCCTCTACTGCCTCTTCAGAAAGATTATAAAAAGTCCTGTGCTTTATAAAAGTGGAAGAGATGGCAAAATTTGTGCTTATTTTCATGTCCATGGCAGTCCTGTAGCAGTTACTAGACATAAAAGACCTATACAACATCTCTGGTTTTTCAGTATAAGAAATGGTTTTGCCACTGTCTGTACTGCCTCCTGGTCACACAGTCCCAGAGCTCAGGAATGGAGCAGCACACACCATAAACTATGCCCACAAGAGGAATCTTACTGGTAGGCTACATGTTTACATTTTTAAAATAAACAGTATTTTTATAAAATTTTTACTGCTCTCTTTCAAGATTTTTAAAAGCAAAAGTCAAATAACATTTAAAAAAGGATTAATATTTTCAGATAACAAAGGCAAGTCAAGGATAGTAAAACTTTGCCACTGTACCTAATATAAATATAGCACAAGAATTGTGCTGCTACAGGGAATAATCCAAATGTATGTATGTCTCAGAGCAAGTGACCTAATGAAAGTCTGGACACTAAATCAGACTGGACACTTGGGCTTAGTGATTCTGAAAAATTTATGTTATGTGAAGATGAGAATACAACTCAAAATCTGTAAACTCATTGGAAGCAGCAGTGCTCTGAAATCCCTTTACTGAATTTGGCCTTGTTAAACAGCCTTTATGGTCCAGTTTGTATCTCTGCTCCTCTGCTCTCCCTAATAATTATTCACTAGCTACTTGTTAAAGATCTTGTAGTCCTACAAACTAATATTTTTACATCAATTTCAGTTATTCTGTCATGTCTGCTGCCAGGTTGGAAGAGGTTTTTGAAGTGATCATTACTTGACTTTTGAATTAATGTGTTATTGAAATTAACAGAAATGGAACAGATCCTGTTAAGAACTATCATCTGGACTGTTATACTGCAGGTTAGATACCCATTTGAAAGATTTATTTTACAACCATATTTTCATAATTTCTTTAAATGAAAGCTTAGATCTCCTGGGAAATGATATTGTTTCCACGTAAATGTCATTACAGCACACCACCATGACTTAATCTACTTTTGGTACATGGTGAGTACAGCATAGTTCATTTTTACATGAAGAAGCAGTTTGGACTGAATCAAATGACCAGTGGGGATTCCACGGGGGAAAGATGAGCTCATTTTCTGCCTTGCAAGATTTTTGGCCTTGTTGCTCTAAGTAACTTCCCTGAAATCAAGACATTCTTGGTGAGAATATATATTGCCAAATGCATTTATTGTACTTGTCCTTAATCAGTCATCAATCTTCTTTCATTAAGCTCATCAACCTACAGAAGTGACTTTTTTTAATTCATGGGTAAAATTTTCAACAGGTGGAGCAAAACCTGTGATTGTTCTTGGTGAACACTGTGTATTTCTGAGAATCTGGCTGTGCATTGTGTAAGATAAGGACAGTAATGAGGACCTTTCTTTCTTGTTTGCCTAACTTTTAAATATTACGTTAGTCTTTCAAAAATCTAGAAAGAGTTTGACAGACAATGATGGTGTTGCCTGGTGTTATTCCAATGACATTCACTTGAAGAAGGGAGAATTTTAAGGAAAACTAGAACTGAATGAAATAGGGAATTTCAGAAAAATAGAATATGAAAATAAAATAAAATTTAAAAAACCCAACCCCAGCCAACCAACCAAAAACCCCCAAGCCAACAATAAAAACATTCCATCCAGTCCAAAACAAACAAACAGCCCAAACCATACATATCATCTATGTGAAAGCAAATGAAATATTCCCTCTATGCCCTCCCTCCACATTATATTAGTATGGTGTAATGGTGGCTTCTCAGAAAATACTCTCCAGAATTTCCAGTTTTGTTGCTTCATTATATGCACAATTCTCCAAACTTTACTCAGTTGAATATTACTTTAATTTTATCCCTTTACCTGTGTAGAAAGGTTGGTAATAATTATTGTGGTGTGCTGGTTTGCTGGTGTAGGCTTCCAGATTTACCTTGTTGGTTGGTAATTGAGGTGTGGAGAAATTCATAATGAGAAAAGTGTCCTTCTGTTTGTGGTGGCAGGTGCATTGCTTGGAACCTGAAAAACATGTGGATGAAGGCTCTAATTCTTCCTTCTTCTTTCTTCTAAGAAGAACCCTTTCTAATAATTCTTAATTGAGGTTTGTATGATAATGAATTAAATATCCCTGTAAGAATCAAGAAGTTATTAAACACAAGTATGAGTTCAGAAGAGGTAGGGTTTAGGGAGACATACTCACTAAGACCAATGTTTCTGACAATGTATTTCAAAGGAGAAAAAAGAAAAAACAAAGCATCTTAAGCTTGAATGAGTATTCCTCAGATTGAGAAAAGGACATGGCATGTGAGAGGACCTGAAGGGATTCGGAAATGTATAAAAGCACGTGCTTTTCTTGAAATTTGTTTTAAAATCATGAATGAGACTGTTGTGCTGTCAGTAAAGAGCTAAAGATCTGAGAATATATGATTATTCTCCTAAAAATATAGGACTGCATTACTGTATAGAGGCAAAGAATTAAGTGCTTGGTTCCACTATTATTTTATGGACTTCCATTTTCTTTTTTTGTCTCTTTTTCTCTTCTTTTTAACTTTGTCCTTTTGTTTCTTTGCTTTACATTCATCACATTTTATGTCATATATTTTTAATTTGCCTGCTCTCATATTCTGTTTTTTTTCTTGTAATCTTACATTATCCTTCCATTAAATGTTTTGTACTTACTTTACTAGTTTGGTTTCTCACTCATTTCTCTGTTGTCCATACTCAGATTTGGTTTTTCTGTGTGACCAAAGAACAGTTTTGTATTTTGTTCTTTTAAATAACATGTGAAACTATTGTTTTGAGGTTAGCACGTCATGCCTCCAAGTATGAGCAAAATTCAAAGCTTACCCTACACAGGCTAAAACTTATGATGAGAGAGGAAGATTTATTATACAAATGAACTTTAAAAATTACATTGAAAATTCATATATAAACCCAGACTACACTACATGACAGACTTATGGGACCAAACCCTAGTCCTGTCTAGGGGACAGGGGACTGGAGAAATCCAGTGTGTATATGTAATATATGCTACATATATGTAGGACATAGATAATATAGATTAATATTTGCTTATATATTATTTCTTTGCCTTGTCTCTGAGGAGAGCTACAGTTAAGGGAGGAAAAATAGTTCAAACAATAGCTCCATGTGTAATTGGTGGGTTACTCTTAACATGGGGCTAATATGAGTGGAGCTCAGCAGATGCCTGCTGAGAGTCCAGCTATCAGTGTTCAGTGTTTTCCATGTTCCCCAGATGGTGGTATTGGGAATATTCTTATTAATTTAGATGGCACAAATGTGAAAGGATAGCTGCTGGAACTTACCTGAGAATTCATTGTGATCCTGGCAAGCTGAAGACACCATTTTAAAAAAAGTTGTGAAATCTTGTAAGAAAATGTTTAAGTTACTGCACTTTGGTAGAAGTTATCCATCATGGGGTCAGTAAAGCCCTGCAGAAAAAGAGCAAATTCATGTTTTGCCTGTAGCCTTTTTCAATTTTACCTTCCCTTTCTATTTATAGAGCCCCTGCTACTGAAATTTGAAAGAGAATGCAGTTTTCTAAACATTGTTCATCTGTTTTGTTTGTAAATATTTTTGGTTATTTTGAGGAAATGCCAAATGAAATCTTTAGCAAAACATCAATCAAAAGGATGCTACAAATATAGACAACCAGCATGAAGAGTATGACAAAAGGCCCTGGTGGGTTTTTTTTTTGTTGTTGTTGTTTTTCTTGTAGACTTGCAATAAAATGTTTGATTCCCTGAATCCACTTACTGGTTTTATATTCCCTGAATGCACTTGCTGGTTTTAGAGGAGATTGCTTAAATTCATCAGCTTTATGTGTAGCAATAGCACATGATTCCTGGAGATGTACTTCCCATTTGCTGTCTTCAGTAGGGAAATCTAAGTTGAATTTCATAATACCTGTGGTTTGTCAGTTTATTCCAGGTGTGTGGCTTCGTCTGTGGCTTTCATAAATTGTCTCAAACATAACCTTACATTCCTACCTTTAATGCAGCCTGTGGTATTTTCTGTGTCAATACAGCCTAATTACTTCACATGATGGGTAGAAAAGATATTGTTTTTAACTAGTGGCCTCTCACAATAGCCCTTGTCACAGCAAGACAAGCATACAATTTGTACAGTAGCAGCATCTTGGTAGCTCTTTCAGTCCTCAGGAAAAATTATGTCAGGGAAGACATAAATCCAAGACCATTTGAATCTTTGTAAGATTTTTGGTTTGGCCTATAATCTTTGAAATTAACAAGAAAACCATATAAAGTGTGCTTTTGTACAGAAATCCCTTTTAATAAACAGATTAATTAAGTCTTAGTTGAAACAGACTTTGCTTTTATTATAAGCAGAAAGTATTCAGATTCCCAAATGAGAATGTGACAAATAGTAACCAACAGACCTGGCTGTTGAGAACAGCAGTGCAGTAACCCAGGAAATGACAAAGCACAAGTTAATTTGTTTGGCAACGACGTATGTAAGTAAACGAACCTTTAGAGTTGTGAAACACAAAAGTCCATGTCCATAATAGTGGGACTGGCTCTCCAGGGAAGTGGTCACAGCATCAGGCCTGACAGTTCAAGTGCTTCAACAATGCTGCTAGGCACAGGTCTGACACTTAGGATTTCCTGTGCAGGGCCAGGAGTTGGACTCAGTTATCCTGATGGATCCCTTCCAACTCAGCACATTATATGATTCTATGAATACCGGGCCACAAATCTGCTCCATATTCTTGGATGTAGAGTTTTACAAGATCTGCATCCTCACATCTGAGCATGAATTTAGGTGGTGGGGAGCTGTAAGTACTCTCTCCTATTTTCTGTATTATTCTAGTTGTTATTAACTGTACTCTGTTAACATTATAGTCCTGGGATTCTCCTGCTTTTTAAAAATGCAGTTTACATTTATTTTTAGCAGGAATTTTTTTAATTAGTTTACCTGTCTTTCTTGGAATGAGATTTATACTTTCTCCTAATACAATGTGACTTCAGTAAACTTGGACCACAGAGGAATGTAGTCTATTTTCTATGTATTTGTTTCAGTTTAATTCTTAATGGAACATTACTCTAGTGCATCTATGAATTGATTACCCTTAAAAACCATAGGATCATAGAACATCCTGAGGTGGAAGGGGCCTACAAGATCTCACAATGATCACTGAGTCCAATTGCTGACCCTGCACAAAACAACCCCAAAAATCACACCTTGTGTGATCATGCCTGAGAGGCTTGTCCAAATGCTTCTTAAGTTCTGGCAGGTTTGTTGATGTGACCACTTCCCTGAGGAGCCTGTTCCAATGCCTGAACATCTCCTGGATGAAGAACCTTTTCCTAATATCCAACCTAAACCCTTCCAACACAGCTTCAGGCCATTCCCTTGGGTCCTGTCACTGCTTGCCAGAGATAAGAGATCAGTGCCTGCCCCTCCTCTTCCCTTCAACAGGAAGTTGTGACTGCAGTGAGGTCTCCCCTCAGTCTCCTCCAGGCTGAACAGACCAAGTGACCTCAGCCTCTCCTCATGCAGCTTCCCCTCAAGGCCCTTCACTGCCTCCATGCCCTCACTGGACACTCTCCACACTGTCCTTCTTACACTGTGGCACCCAGAACTGCCCCAGCACTCGAGGTGAGGCTGCCCCAGTGCAGAGCAGAGCAGGGCAATCCCCTCCCTTGTCTGGCTGGCCATGCTGTCCCTGATGCCCACAGGACACGGGTGGCCCTCCTGGCTGCCAGGGCACTGCTGGCTCATGTTCAACTTGCCACGGACCAGAACCCCCGGGCCCTTTCCATGGCACTGCTGTCCAGCCTCTCATTCCCCAGTCTGTCTGTACACCCAGGGCTGCCACATCCCAGGTGCAGAAGCTGGTCCATGTCCTTGGTAAACTTCATATTGTTTGTGATTGCCCAGCCAGCATCACATCATCAAACTTAGTCTTAAGCTCAACTATGAAAATGAGATTTAGAAATCTTGCAATTTATGCAGTTTGAGTCTAAAACATTACTTTATCTGCAGAATATATGAAAATAGATAGTAAAAAATCAGTACCCTATCTGTTACTTGCTGACTTCTTGAGATAATTTGTTGACAAGAGGATATGAATTATGTGGCATAGGAGTTATATGAATAGTATATGAATTAATAAGAGGAAATTTATTCTTGACAGCTACTCATTAAACAGTTGGAGACTGTTATTTGGCCAAGTGAAAGAATGCAGCATCCAATAACATTCTGTTTTATAGATGTTGGGACTTTCTAATTGAAAGGTTAGCATTTATAAGGATTTATTATAATTATGTATTAGTAGTACATAATCCAATCCCTAGACCTTTGTACTTTAATTACCTATGTGGTTATTGTTCTTGAGTTTCATTGTGCCTTCTTACTGTGAATAAAATATTTATTACAAAATATTACTTTAAAATAATCCATTTTTTTCTGGTATACAGCACTCATACCATTCACAGTCAACCACAGGTACATTCCTATAAGGCCTATGCCTAAAACATACTGGACTAGTATGTCAAATGCTCTATATAGAGAATATATCTCTCCGATATATTAGATAGTCTCAGGAGGGACTCTGGAGAACACAAGACAATTTAAATTAGATCATTGGTACTCACAAGGGATGCTAAAAACCAGCAAGCATTACAGTAAAACTTTGAGATTGTTAGATTGATTGTGAAGTTGTCAGCAGCCCCTGATCTTAAACCTGCAGAAATGTTTCTGTTGTTTACCACAGGTGAATTTGTTTTGAACCTTTAACTGGGAGTCTAGTTAAGAAAATTGCTCAGGAAATGCTCGTGGGTGAGGATGGTTCCAAGAATGGATTTAAGCACCAAGCTACAATCTGTTAATTTCATGTACGTGACTATGAGCTGTTTTCATATATTCTCAAGTTCTGTCTAAATTCTTCTGTCTTCTCTATAGGAGTCATTAGCATAATAAAATTTTCCTTTTGAAGAGGAAACATGAAACCAACAAAAAAATTGGGTGATTTTGACTTTTCAAAGCTCATAAGTAGAATCCCACATACTCTTTGCAGGTCAGAACTGATTCCCTACATGAAAACAAATTCTCCTGGTTCATTCATCTTCCAAGTTGTCTCTTGCCATCCAGTCAATCTTTCTTCCTAAGTACAATGATGGATAAAAGTTCATTTTTTACTTTTGGGGAAATACCTTGGATTTATCATCTTACAGCAGGTCTTCATCACTTCTGCTGTCTACTGTTATTACCTGCAAACCTGTATATGGGATACAAAAAAAGAAATGCTAGACTGGAATTCCCCCTGCTTAGATAAACTTGAGTGATGTATTTTGTGGCTTTGCTGGTTTTGCTAAATTTCTCAAAAGCATGAGCATAAGCTAGGTGGCTTTAGAAGTGTTGGCACTAATTAAGGACAAAACTAATGATGCTTTGTATGGTAATTCAGATTTATGGGACTGGAGATAATACATTTCTTAATGTTTTTGTATTTCTGCTGAGACTTACAAAATGAATCTGTTTTTTAAAAAATATTTCTAGAATTAAGGAATGTTTGCTGTAAATATGTATATCAAAAATCTTATTATTCATCATCTTTTAGAAGTAGTCCTTTGCTCAGCTGATAGAGAACCAGATGGTCATACCAATACTGAGAGTAGAAAGCAGTCTAGGAAATTCTATAGCCAACATCATACTAGAAGATGTTTATGCTGATATAGCAGTCACTATTTCAGGTCATAATTTAAAACATTTTTTGAAATCTAAAATCTTCTGAATATATTAAAATTTAACTTTAGAAATGTGTCTTAATGATTCAGTTTGAAGTAGTTCTTCCAAAATATCTGAATAAGAGCAAATCCAGAAGTCAGGGATTTGTAACACAAAAGAAAGCATTAAAATAGAGTTCTATTAAAATAAATCTCTGAAGAAATTAGGAATTTAAAATTAGCAAAAAAAAAGTAAATCTTAATGTTTTATCTATCAATATGCATACTGAAAATATCAGCATGTTAACACATGAACTAATCACATAGGCTAACTGCTACAGGACATTATTGAAGTACAATAATATATTGGTGCATAAATGAACACATAGTCTTACAATAAATAGTTTTAAAATTGGTATATATAGGTTATAGTGTATTGGTGAGTCCTATAAATTAAATATTTACTTTTCTGTACATTCTCTATGTTGGTTTTTTGGTTGTTTTTCTTGTTTTCTTTTATTTTTTTCACTTTTAAATACCACATACAAGACAGAAATCAAGCACATGATCTCTGTACAACAAATATGGTCAGAGTTAAGAATTATGCTAATGTAATGAGAAAAAAATCTTGGTAAAATCCTAGGTCTGGTCTTGAAAGACGGATTTGCACAATTAGTTCCATAGTCAATCAAATAAAAAGCAATTTGAGAATAAGTTTCCCACATTTTTATATGCTTGTACTGAATCTGCAGGACAATTGTAATTGCCAAACATACTTGAAACCAAAATGCTTCCAAAATATTTAAAAAGTGAAATTATCAACAAATCTTCGTATACAATATTTTTGATGGTGTTGCTATCTCTAATTACCTCTTCTTCTTAGCTAATTACTCTCTTTATACCATTTTTGTTGTGGAATTATAATTGAGATTTGGTTTCTCCATGTTCCCAGGTGTGCAAAATTTTACAAAATCAAACAACACATTTTTAAATAAAAGGTCATTAACTCAAGATGCTTGCCTAGTTTTCTAAGGCTTTTTACTACACATGAATATGTGTATACATCTTTGTGGTATTGACTCTTACATCACTGTTAATTGAACAGCTTTTTAATACACATTACTTCTCATTTAGGATAACCTCAAACCACAGCTGACATAGTATCTTTTAGCAAGATAATGTATTATTTAGCCAAATATTTATGGAATAAAAATCTTATTAGAAATTTCAAAGTTATCTGTTTTGATTTGGTACATACCCTTTGTTTAAACTGGCTATAACCTGCCAAAGATTTTACAATATATGTTCTTTTTGCTATTTTCACTTTTTTCAATCCCCTGCTAGGAGTTACAAATCCAGTGAAGAAAACTACTGTAAGTTTTTTTAAAGGTGTTTTACAGATATTGAGCTCTTGATGGAAAGTTTGTAGAGTGATCATCCAGTCTGTTCGACCTGTATATAATAAAATTAGTTTTCTTAGATACTTAAAATATTTCACACAGTTTAATTTAATGGTGATAATGGTATCACAAAACCTGTGTTACACTTTTGCAAAGTATGATTATTACTTCCCTATAATAAACTTTTCTAATATTATTACTAAATAATAGAAATATAAAAATGTAGACACCTTCCATTTGGTAGTGTCTTAACACAGATAATCAGTTACAGACTGCTTGCAAAAAATGTAACAGCTACTGCTTCAAATAGCCTTATAATATTGAATATTTGGTTGATGATTAGTCTTATTTTAAGAGCAATGTCTTTTTTGCTCTGAGTCTGGCTCTTACAGTATTGTTCTGAATGGTTTATTTATTTGATTTATTTCTTTTTCCTATCCAGTATTTGTTGATAAGAAAACTTCTTAGCTTTCAGAATTCCTCAGGTAGTGGGAATAGAATTTGAGTTCCATGCAGATGCAGACCAGGACACAGAACTGTAGGAGACTCAGTAAAAGGATCAGGGACTACATTTGAAGGAGAGCAACATCTACCAGCTTGTTATTAAGAAATATTTGGCTAATGTAAGGTTTGATATGTTTATTATTATTTGTTCTTGTGAAGCAAGTAAAATATGATTGAATGCTAAATCATGACAATATATTGGATTATAATTTGATATTTTCTTTTTTTTCTCCATCAGTTTTAAAATTTGCTGATTTCCTGACACTCCTATGTGTGCCTTTAGTTTGATAAATATTCATCTTGCAGAAGATTAAAAAACACAACGTTGTTTTTAAAACTCTCCTACTTGCCTTCTAGTAAAGTTCACACATGCAAGTACTATTTTTGCATATTCATATCAAGTACAGCTATTTGTAGTCACAGTCTCTCTATCTTATTTGCAGGCAAAATGTACATGTTCAATCTGGAAATTTTTTAAGAAGGTACCTCCAAGCAATTTCAACTCACTTTTCAAAGGAATAAATAAAATATACTAAATCAAAAATCGAATGCTTTTATTACTAATGCTTTTAGAACCTTAAAATTTAAAGTAATTTTGAAATAGGCATTTAAATGTGTACTTTTACACAACTGTAATCTATGAGAGTGTGACTATTTATTTCTCTAAGAGACTTGGGTTTTTTGGTCATCTTTTAATCATCCAGTATATTGGGAATTTTAATAAAACAAATAAAGCCATGTAATACAGAAAATAGAAAATATTTGGGCACCAGTCTATGGGAACTTCACACACTTTTTCAGAGTGTAGCTGAGAAAAGGCTGAAAAGATATGTGACAGCTTTTGAGTACTCGACTCTCTAAGTCCACAGAGCTGCTATGTTATGAATATGGTAATAATTCCTCAGATAAAATCTGCTTACAGGCTTTTCACAGTTGACCATTTTGGGGCAACCACCCCTGTATGCATGTAGAGATCTGTTCTGAGGAAATATGGAAATGGAGGAGGTAGAAAAGACTCTTAAGGAGGTTCAACCCTGTTTTGAAATCCTAGTCCCCTTGCAGGGATGTGAATTGGACATACAGAGGCTTTGGATTCAGCAGATAAGGCTTTCAAGGAACAAAACCTTTCTGAAAAATTTGCCGCTTTACCCTCACAAAGAATCTGTGGCAGAAATCTTTTGCAGGATGTAGGTCTGCTGGTACATCCTAGCATTGTCACCATCTATCTCCATTTCTTTGTTAGCCTCTCAAAAACTTGTGATAAAAATCCATAAATATCTTCAGAGAGTAAAGATTTACTCTCTATCTCCTCCAGACACCAATGGCAGAAGTTTTATTGTACCGTGATTTCTATGGTTACAAAAGTTGGAATTAATTTAAAATAATTTCAATGCCAAAAAAGGTTTCAAAGGAAGCTATGACCTTACTGTTTCTTGAAGAACACATTCACCTTTGATATACGTGAGATTAAGGTGGGATATGTGGACTTTAAGGCCCAATTTACTTGGAGACATCTAAAAAAATCCCACCTATAATTTTGTTCTTCACAGTCATAAATACAGCTCTAAAGGGATTTCTTAGGTTTTTACTAATGGTTGAATGAAGTTGCTTCTTTCCAAGCACCATTTACTTACAAGAAGGGATTAATGCTGATTTAAGAAATTCTTTAGATGACTGCAATACTTAGAGATATTCTCTGTAAGAGACTTTTGCCACCTATTCATAAACCTTACAGACTTAAATACATTCTTCTTACTTTCATACCAATAAACTATGCCTTTGTCAAGGCAAACTCCCAAGTTTAACATGCAAAAGAAAGAACTAAAATTTGGAATTTACAAACAGGCACTTTAAGGCAAGGATGAAATCCTTTTAATTGTCCATAAGTCACATAAGTCATAAGTTTAGTCAAAGGCAGTGATAAGGGCAGTAGAACAGAACAGCATTTTATTCTGATAAGGAGAGTAGAACATCAGCACAGCTGTGGACAAATAGATAAAAGATGTAACTCAGGCAAACAGAGCCCATGCAAAATGCAAGCAGGATGCCAGCTCAGCTCTGTGAGGCTGACAAAGCACAAGTTTTACAACAATTATATTGTGCTTACTCTGAAGTGAGGGTTGACAAACAGCCACCTGAAGAGGACACCAGGCATTGAAGACAGATCCCAAAGAACCATAAAAGGACTTCTGATAAGGGGTGCTACTATGTGAATAAAGTGATACAGACACATCAAAAAAGCAGGGATAGGCCATGAATTTGTAATTAATGTGTGTGGTAAACACTCTTCACCTGACACTTGGCACACTCAGTTAGAGGAAGGATCTTCTGAGTGATCAGGCTGCAGTAAAGGTTATCTGCTTTCCAATATTCAAAACTATTAGAAAGTTTCTATCTGGCTGATTTCAGTATCAACAGACAAACCTTTAGTTTCAAGAAATGAGGCATTATTCCTTGTCATCTACATTTTTTGACATAAATGAACAGTTTTTATGTCATGTTCTAATACTGGCTACCATGTGTCTTGATCAATTTTCTCTGTACTCAAAAGAGTGTGTATAAAGTGCTGTGTTTCACCTTGCAAATCTACAGTAATGCCTCTTATTTAGGATATTGTTTTGCTTCCTAGAAAGGAAATGCAGAATATGGTGCATGGTTTTAAAATGTACTGTACACTGCACAGAGAGACAGAGAAATCACTTAGTAGTAGAAGCAATAGCAAGTATGTTTTAATCTCTTCTAGAACAGGATGGGAGGGAAGTCTATAGTCTACCTGACATTCTGTGATAAGTACATGTTACATACACATGTTTGATCCAAAGAAGGGTGTGAAAAGCAAAGACAGCTAAAACCATTTTCACAGGTCTAAATTATGTAAGCCAAGTGAATGGTCACATGCTTCTATGAATGGTGCTTGAAAACACCAAAAAGGCTGTCTCAAAGCATTCATAAAAGCTAAAATTGTCCATTTGTAATTTTGGTCAAGTAATTTTTAGCCCATATCTGTAAATGTTTCAAAACTTCTTTTCACAGTAGATGGCTTTATTTTTAGAAAAGGTGAAGGAAATCAGTCAAAGCTACAAAAGAAACCTGGAAACACTATTAGGATTTTGCAATCGAAAGCTCTAGATAATGTAATAATGAATTAATTGCTGACTAAAATAGATGTCTCAAGGTTCAGTGGGAAACAGAAGCTTCTCGTTTTCCCTCTAAACCTTTTCTTTTGCTGTCTTCCCTCAGGTTCATTGGCTATGCCTCTTTATCTCAGTACTGCTGTGTGAATGCCTCAATTCTCATTTTTTTTCTTTGAAAATCTAATGAAAAAAATGTCATCTTTTTTTTTTTTTTTCCCCTGCTGTACACACTCCTATCACAAGCATCTTTTGATGGATGATAAAAGTGTCCTTTTTTTCCCTATTGATCCTCTTGCAGCAAGTCACTCTGTTCACAGCCTGGGCAAAGCTAACATAGTCCATGCTTTCCTTTAAATGGCTCATGAGAACAGTGGGCTGGGGTTCTCTTCCTGGGACATGAATATAGGACAAACCACCTTATTTTTCCTCTCTGAATTCCATACTGGCTCCCTCCTTATCACCACATCATATTTAAACTCCTTGTCCTGACAGTGAAAATTAAATTACTCTTTTTCACAATTTTCTCTCTCTTCTTTCTTGTTGTCATACTTTTTCAACTCACTTTCCTCTATGAATTAATTGATCATCATATTCACTTTGCACAATACATGTTCTGTTTTGAGTCTGTGTATCAGAAGTTTTTTAACTTTGAAAAGCTCCTCAGCACTAAATGCTCATGTTCATCCTATGTATTAGACTCAGCATGTACATGGATCTCTAGTGTACTCACTGCATGGTATGTTAATGGTATTTCTGAAGTATCTTCTTTCAAGCTGTGCATTTGCAGTCCAAAACCTTAAAACAGGGCTGTGTATACCTGGCATGTAAGAAACGCTTAAAAAAAACCCAGTAGTAGTTAAAGTGAACATTGACTTTTAGCTAAAACTCATATAATGATAGACTAGAATGGTTTGGGCTGGAAGGAACCTTAAAGGTTCCAACCCCCTGCCATGGGCAGGGACACCCTCCATTAGACCAAGTTGCTCAAAGGTCCATCCAACCTAGTCTTGATCAGTTCCAGGGATGGGACATCCCATTTCTCTGGGCAATGTGCTCCTGTGCCTCACCACCTGTAGAGTATTTTTTCCCCATTTAAAAGCATTATCCCTTGTCCTGTCACAACAGGCCCTGTTTAACAGTTTGTCACCATCTTTTTTAGATGGTCCTACTGAAAGGCCACAGTAAGATGTGCTTGGAGCCTCCTCTTCTCTAGGCTGAACAGCCCAGCTCTCTCAGTCTTTCCTCATAGAGAAGGAGCGCTGCTCCATCCAAGATCAGCATTTGCCTCATTTCCCCTTCTCTCATATATTCCTGACTAAAGCCTTTAACTTTCAGAATAAACTTCAGTGAAACTAAAACTTAGAAACTCTATCTTCTGTACTTAATAGTTACATTCAGATAGTATTGTTGAGGCTGAAAACAACCCTTCAGATCATAAAGTCCAACCAATACAGAGCCTTTCTTTCATTTCACACTGAAAGAAAGTGATGTTTCTCCCTGTCATAGTTATATGTTTATCTAGTGCTTAGAGAATTTGCTGTGGACAAGGAAAGTTTTGATTGAAGGAGGATATGTTTAACCCCTTTTCCTGAAGCACTCTGGCTACTAAAAAGATTATTGTTAACTGTGATTAACACATGCATTACTATCCATCACAGACACTGCTATTCTACGGGCAATTAGGTGTCAAGGATCTTTGGAAAGTACAGACCTAATTATTTTGTATATTACTGTTCATTCCTCCAAGTAAACAAAAAATATTTGGGTAAATGCAGACACTCAATATCCACTTTTAAAACAGTCACTCAGAGCCTGTTCTGGCAGACCATGGGCAGTTGGCATTGTCACCTGACCATGCTGCCTGCCATCTGTATGATTCCTAATGCCAAGTGGTACAGCACACAGGCAGCTCTGCTGGCTCTAGTCCACATGAGGATTCCTGCACCAAAAGGTGGGAAAAGCAGAGCAATTGCAGTTGCAGTATGGCTGTTGCAGCAGTACACAAAATGGCCTAGTGAGAGAGTAGATTTGTCTGTCACAGTACGTTAAAAAGAAGGGGCTGAGGGACAACGTTTACTGCTGAATCAGGACTCCAACCTTATCTGTTTGGAAGACTCTCTTTTCTAGAACTTGATATTTTCTCTTTTAAGTCCTTGATTTTTTACTTTTACTATGACTTGTTTACTGTGCAGTCGTTCAACCCATTGCTTTGCCTTTCAGGAAGAAAATTACCCACAGTAGTTGTTGCATTTTGAAGATTTAAAAAAAATTAACACAATTATTAAATTTTTATTAATATTACCTGATAATAAACCTGTCCATTATTAATGTTCAAAACCCAAATAATTTCAACAAAATTAAAGATAGAATTTTTGTATTCAACCTATGTAACAGCTGTAATGTTTTTCTGACATAATGCTGATTATGATAGTGTTTTTCAAAGAGACAGTCCAGTCTTTACTAACATCCTTTTGAATAAAAAAGTATGATTCCTATGATCTCATTGCTGATTACTGATGATGCTAACTAACAGTGGAAATATTTCTTGACTTTGTGTAACAACTCTTGGGTTGCTTTACTTGTATTTGTAAAAAAGCTGAGATGTGAAATAAACTCAACTTTCCTTTCAATTGGTGGAAAAGCCAGAAACTGTGTTTACTAAATAACACTGTGATTTATATTTTGCTGCCTGAAGGAATTTGCTCTGTGCTCTATTTAAGGGTTTAGAAATTTTTTCCTTTTCCTCATGAGGGTACTTAGTTAAGCAATATGTGGAAGCTAGTAGGAATCTTCCAGAAATGTGCTTCCAGCCAGTGAGTCACAGACATTCCTGAAAGCCTTTTAATGTTAAACTTCTTGTAAAGCAGCAAATGCCCCCCCAGGGGTAGGGGCATGTTGTGGGGTTTTTTAAGTAGATAAAGAATTTAGTTAGTACCTATACAAGTCATGCATATATAATTTGGCTGCCCTTTGATTTAAATTATGGTAATAAGATAATTTAGTTATTGTTGACAAAACATGTGTTAACCAGATATATTAACACTGTAATACTTGCATTTGTATATTTGCCAGTGTTTGTAAGAGTGCCTTTAACTTTAGAAGCCCCAAGAGATTTGCACATTGAACATTCTACTAGAATCTGCATGAGAAATGGAAGTTCTGAACAACTTTTTTTTAGAGATTAAAAATAATGAGAATCAGACCTGCAAAATACTCTGAAAATAAAACAATTCAGGAATAATAGCCAGGAAAAGAGAAGGGTATCTTAATTTACACTATTGTTATCATTATGCTATATTCCTGTCTTAAGCAAAATTAGACATAAAATAGTGGTAAGGCTTGGCAGTTTGATACCATTATATCATTTTTGTAGTTTAGAATTTAAATCATAATCTACATGACAAACAAAAATCAGCTGGTGAGGCTTGATTCCTAGGTGAGTGTAATGAAAACTATCAGATGGTTTTGTAGGTCTTGCAATTGCTGTTCATGTGAAATTGCAGTATATGCATTGGAAAAATCTGTGACCATAGAGCTGTTTATTAACTGTTTATATATGTTCTTTTAATTCTAAATTCTAATAATTTAATTTAAGGTTTTAAAAAGATAAAAGGTGGAATCCAATTCTATAAGATGTAACCAGAGAGGGATATAAGTTGACTGTAACATTAACTTACACACATTCTCTGCTTGATAAGATGTAAAGGAAAATTAGCATATTCTTCCTCCCCTGAAATTTAATTCAAATTATTTTAGAACTAGTTTAACTTCTGACAGCTAAAATGCATACATTAGCCATCTAGAGCCATCTGCAAGGCAAACACATTCTTACCTCATATGTTTCTAATTAGAATGTGTTGTCTTGCAGGCACCATTTGATGCCATGCTCTGACTGGTAATGAATTGTGGAATCATGCACCCCCCCCAAGGATTTATACTGCATGGATTAAGGACAGGTTTTTGAGAATTTCAGTTATTTTCACACCTGATTGTAAGTGTAAACAATATTTCTTGGGTAGCAGCCTGATTATATGAAGAGTTACTATCCCTCAAACCAGGGGTTACTTTAGGTAGATAGGTATTACATAGGAATTTTTAAGTATTACATTTCCATTTTAATTTACCAGGATGGTCAGCTAATTTTTTCTGTCAATATCTAATAGTCTTCATTTTATAAAGGTAATAGAGTAAAGCTACATGAGATTTCCTGTCTCCACAGTCTGAATTTCATTCTCCAGCTCAGAAACAGTGGAATATAATAGATGATTAGCATTTTAATGCTGTTTTTTGAATGACAGAGTAAAAAGGTTTTTAAATAATTAATTTTTAATGTTTTCATCAGTATCAAATGACTTACCATGTTCCTTTTATTGGTGGCATTCACATTCTCTGCTTCATTGTCTTGTTTGAGAATAAAATATTGCATATGGAGTATTTTTAAGTTATTGCCTGATTACATTTTAATGATTTAATGGAAATGTGGAAATACTTCAACTAAATGTTGAAAATGTTTGATGGAAAATGAAATAGATTATTGATAAGTTAAAATGGTATCTACTGAAAAGTCAGAATATAATTACTGCAGTTTTCTCACCCTAAAACCAAAGTGCAAATTTAAATAAGCCATCACATTAGTAGCATAATGATTTGTATCACTTGTATAACATCAATCCAGAAATCCTGGGTGCAAATTTATTTCAGTTGTAAATTAGAATTGAGATGTCAAGGGCATGAAGCTGAAGGAGTCTTTCATTGCATTGTAAAGTAGAGTGGACAATAAAAAATGTGGCTGAGGGAAGGCAGCATTGCTGTTGAGTACCAGAGAGGTATCTGTAGTATTGAGTTCCAGATTATTTTTTAAACTCAAAAACTAGTTAGATAAGTGCACACAGGACAGTGACTGCTGCTACAATATTACAGGAAGTGCTAACAGATAAATTTTAAATTTCAAACAGTCCTGTGGGGCCTTTTCAGTAACATTTCCATGTATCAGGAACAATCCTGAAAGAAGTAGCATACTTTCCTGACCAAGGACCAATGTGTAAAGAACCTTGAAGAAGATCAGGTCCAGGCAAGCTGAGCCAAGACCTTGAGGGATTTCATCTTCACAGACACAACAAGCAAACAGGTTCATAAGCCGCTCTTCTGTTCCTACCAGCCTCAAACAGAACTGAGGGAACAATCAGTTGTTTTCTAGGCAGTGGTCAGTAAAATAATCTCATGCTGTTAACACTGATCTTGAGTTTACTAAGCCAGGCTGAAGGACAGTCATCCAGTATCTGGCACTGCTACCCAGTACTGATATTCAGTACTTCCCTGGAAGCAGTTGCTTTGCTGTTCTTTCCTTATCTGCTATTTTACACCTTCATGGTTTCTTTCTTGCAAGAACCAACCATACTCTGGCTCCTGGCATCTTTTTTACAGGGACACAGAAGTTCCTTTGAAAAGATCTTTAGATTTTATTTATATCTAGTACAACAAGGTGTTTTGTTCCTCTTTTTCATGCATATATATTTTCGTCCAATTTATATATGCCACAATTTTCATTAAAGGTTGTAGAATAAGTCAGATTAAGATTCCCACCTGGTTATAAATTCAGAATTTTGGGAGAGGGATATGTCATGCCTTAGCAAATCCAACTGATTGAAACAGAACAGCCGCAGAGGACAGTAAGCAATGAGAAATAACAGTACATCATCTTGCCTTCTTTGGATAGATTCCAGCAGTCATAGGTGAACCAAAATACTCTAAGAAACCTGTGAATATTGGGGAATTTTTAATGTAACAGAAAAGAAAAATCAATGTGTGCTGTCAGATGCCCTGTATAACTCCTGATGACTTGTTATGGGACACCAATTCAACTGAGGACCCCAAAGTGCCAGGGGAGACTAGAGAGTGCCCTGCACAGCACTCAAAGGAAAAGGAAATCCATTTGGTCTCCTAGACAACTCTGCCCCGATTAGAGTCTTTCCTTGAGAAGCAAGCCCTGAGCCTTTTTTTTTCAGTGTCAGTCTAATGACTTGTCAGAAGCATTCCTCTGATCAAATTTGTCGGCTTAGTTAGGACATTTTCTGCAGTGTTCATCAGGGATGAAGTTTGTCATGTAGGATTTGTCTGTAATAAAATAATTTTAGTAAAACCAAAATATAGGATTATACATGACCTCAATCTTCTTTTAGGAACTTTTTTTTAACAATAAAAAAACTGTAAAAATTATGATCAAGTGAAAAGTTGAATGTTCTCAATTATATATTATCACATTTTATGATTAAAATACTAGAGTGCAATGGTGGAAAGTACTTTCAAATAGGTTTACATTTTAGTAGTACATTTTAGTAGCCTCATCAGAAATGTAGAAATATTTCAACCAAAGAAGATATTTGGTGTAAAATTAAATAGATTATTATTAAGTTATTTTTAACTAAGTAATTTTATGAGGCTAATGTAGACAGTATTTATTTTCCAGGATTATATCACAGCAACAAAGAAATCCTAATAGATTTAAGACTCTGGAGGTTTAGTTTGATTCTGCTGGGATCTAGATCACTGCTAAAATCCATCATAAATACATAGTTTAAGGTTTTTGATCATAAGAAATCATAAAGAACCCATTTTGGAGAAATGTGATCTTCAATTCTACATCAGGTCACTTTAGAAGGAAGGTCTCATATTGGGAATGACAAACTGAGGCAAACAAAATGAGGAGGTATGGTCTGAAATTTTAACTCAAACCTTACCTGTAAAAAATTAGATGTTAGACTTTAACATTTAAATAATAAGTTTAGGTATAAAGTTGGCATATCGATTTCTGATACTAAGATGACTAATACGGAAATAATATAACTAAACCTTCTGTGATTCTTTCCTTAGTACTCTTCTGAGTACTGCAGAGAACTGCAACAACCACAGATTTCAATCAGCAGGAAGAAAAATAACCCCTTAAAGATTGAACTGGTTACCAAAGAGAGACTGGTTGTATTGAATCAAGATAACAGTGAAAGAAAAGAAAATTGTAATTCATTCTAGACAGATATGTACAGAAAAGTAAAGAAATGGACAAAAATGTGGGCCAAGTTTTTCCAGCGTTCTACTGCCTTTTGTTAAGGGAAAACATGATATTCTCCTCAGGCATTTCTGTTTTATTTACTCCTTATTGAGAAATTCACTTATTCTAGTCCTCAACCAGCCAATTCTTGTGTGATGACTTCACAGAATTACTCATATGGGAGAGACTTCATTCCCCTAATTGTTTCAGTTGTCTTTTACTGGCATCTCACTAAAAACTCTGTATCCCTTTTGTACAGGGCAGTCCAGAACTGGACACAGCCCCCAAAGATGCCCTCATCAGTGCTGAGCAGAGTGGCAGGATCATCTTCTGTGACACCATTCGCTTTCTTGACACAAGGATGCACTGCTGGCTCATATTCAATTTGAAGTCTACCAGAAATCCCAGGTTTTCTTTTGTAGAGCTGCTCTCCAGCTGGGTTACCTCCTGCATGTATTGAGCATGGGGGAGCTGTTTCCAGTTGCAAGACTGCTCTTGTTGAACAGCATGATCCTCCTGCCAGTCCATTTCTCCAGACAGTCAAAGTTCCACTGGACAGCAGCACAAGCCTCTGGTGTATTATCCACTTCTTCCTATTTTGTCCTCTGCAGCTTGCTGAGGGTATGCTGTGCCCCAGAATCCAGGTCATTAATGAAGATGCTGAACAGGATAGGGCCCTGGCTTGTTCTGTGGGATACACCACTAGCTACTTGCCTCCAGGTAGATTTTGTGCCACTAATCAATGCACTATAAGCTTGCTCTTACAGCCAGTTTTAAATCCACCTCACAGCTTGTTAAGGATCCTATTACTGAGAGAAGCCTTGGCCTGAACCAAGGTGCAAATGGGACCATATGCCACATGGATTTTATTTAACAATAAAATGAGAGTGAAAGAGAGAGGGAGAGAGAGCAAGTGAGAAGAAAGAGAGAGAGAGAGCAGATGATAGTCCCCACCCATGGATCCAAGAAGTGTCCTTTTGGTCCTTCTTAACCTAGGGTTTCTTGGTGGTAATGGTTTTGAGGTCATTCAAAGCTTTTCACTATTTATACATTTTTGTAAGCAAAGGAACTAATGGTCATTCGTTACACAGCTCTCTTATTCTATTGGTTAAAAGGATTCCCTCACTTCTAATGCTAATTAGTCCCACGCTCTGTCTTCCTCTGGCCTGTGAGTTGGTGGCTGCAATCTCTGCCTGCCAGAATTACCTTTTACCTAGCCTGAGCTGACTTCAGCACATTTAGTGAGCTGGCTTTCCTTGTGGCCCATAAATTCAGCCATTATCACTGGTGCATTCTTCTTCCCTAGTTTTGTTTACCTTCACCTAGACCTGAGATAACAGATGACATCTTGTCTCATGTACACCTCATGGTGTCTTAATTCACAGCCCAAGTTTCAGGTATCCACACAGGCATATTTGGGGGTGGGGTGAGGCAGGGTGTCTGGTGTTTGCAGATGCCAGTTGTCCCAAAACCTATTGATCGGGATCTTTGACCAGGGTTAAACATATGAGCAGCAGCTTCTTCACACACCTTGTCACAGTGTGAATTTTTGTCTGGATAACCCAGGATGTGCTAGCTAGACCTTGCAGGCTTGGAGTTAGGCCATTCTGTCACTCCATTCTGTGCTTATTTCATGGCAAAGTCTTTCTCTGGTAACTGTTTGAGACAGAAAACTGTGATCTTTAAGTCCTTATACTGTTACTGTCTGCCTTAGAACTTTCTGCTAAATCAAAGGCATCTCTAAGGACAGGTTAGCTGTCTTGCTCCAGATCCAGAGCAATCCAAAGCATCTTTCCTCACAGCCTCTGCCTGGGTATGGGGCTGAACACCAGCAGATGCTCTTGATGTCCTATCTTTCTTTTCTGTTCGTCTGTAACCTGGAATTCCCCAGAGGAGACTGTGCATCTCATAGTAATAATGTTGTCAGGATTGCAAAGAACAAAAGATGCTGAAAACACATCCACAAAAGCAACACTATACACCATGAAGACAGTTACTTGTCAGATGATAGCTACAATAGATAATCTTACTCCCAGACTTTCATGCTATCAGCAATAATTTTCTCTGAAAATGACAAGACACACCTAAACTATAGTTCTTCCTTCTTTTCCATCTCAGTATCACTAAGTGAGACTGTTGACATGTGATAAAAACATGAGGTGTGTATGTAGAATACTAGAAAAAGCTTAACTTGGATCTGAGCTTCTGTAGGCAGGCACAAGCCATGAAAGACTGTTGTGCTTCACAGCAGCTATTTTTTGGGATTTTTTTTTTAGAATTGTCTCATGAGAGAAGCAAGATGGCTGAACCTTTGGCAGGTAGCTGAGCTACAAACATACCCACTGGTTGACAAAAAAGCTCACACACTTCTGAGTAGGCATGAAGGTCCTTTGTAAAAGTGATACCTAAGTCTTGTCCTGGATTTCTGCTGTCCTCAACAGCTAAATGGTCTTGACTAACAGCACCAGTACTGAGAATTCTTCATTATCAGAATATATTAAGATACAGACCATGCCTCCAGATGAGCTCTGACAAAAGTTGCCTGGAAAGTAATGAAACAAATAAAAGGTTGCTAATACAAAAAAAGTTAATCCCAGTAGTGAAAAAATCAGCAAACCTTTGCTGCTCCCCAAGCAGAAACAAAAGAGATATCACAGAATACAATGAATAAAAAAAAAAATTTCCACCAACAAAATCTAGAGAAATGACTGCAAAACATTAAAAACAACTCAAATTTTATTGTAAACATTTTAATACTATGGTAGTTAAGAAATACAAGCTTGCTGATCAGGATCAATTTAACCAGAAAATAGCCTACAAAGGACCTGCTCTTGCTCCAAGAGATATTAACAACATTTTACAACAGACTTCAAGGAAAAACAAATTTGAGCCTTTAAACTGTTTCTGCATTTCTATGAAAGTATGTATCTCAAAAAACCCCAATATATGACAAAAAAATGTGCATCTCCACTCTATACCTCTTAGATATTTTCCCATGGAGGATCAATCTCTCAGAGTTGTAGTCTTCATAATGTACATTTTTAATAATTTAAGAATAATCTTCCTCTGGAATTAATAACAATCCATATAAAATAAAACAATATTGCTCAAGAAACAGTTTAGGTCTTGAAGAAAAGTAGAGTTAAACAATTAGGAAGGTCCTGCAAAATTGTGAGTCCTACTAACTTTAGAAAAATGTCTCTGTCAGTCATCAATTCTTGTTGAAAATGTATAAAAGAAGCCAATATTAGATTGTATTTTTATTCTTCTTTGTGGTCCTTTTTCAAATAAAACCATGGTAACATGCTATTAAAAATGATGTAACTTTTTCTTATATAACTAGTTAGCTTCTATATTACATTTCTTATGTCTCAATATATTTTTGAATATTTACTGAAGGCTATTGCTTTACCAGACATACCAGTTAAAAAAAATTAAATAATTTAAATAAATAATTTAAAATTAAATAATAATTAATTATTACTGGGATTTTAGACTATATCAATTAACGTATTTTTTTATTTTAGGTTTTTTTGAGATTGAAAGGTAGAAGCAATTTTATCTTAACAGTGAGTTGGTCCCTCCCTCTTCTGACACATGAGCAGTAATTTCAGAAGTTTAGAGAGGCAAACAAAAATTGCAGTTAGAATGGCAGTCCTGGCATATATATGAGAGAACTGTTTAAATTTATGGATAATATTTTAGCATACACACCCACACATCTGCATGTAGCCAAACAGGAGCCTATGACTTATACCCCCTAGTTTTTTAAAATACTTCCACCAAATGTTTTATTACAGCCTTAAAGCTTTTGAAACATTATGCTTAATGGCACTAATAATAAAGCCAGTCAATTTTAGGCAAAGTAACTGAGTGGATTATTCTTATTACAAAAATGTATTTTTTTG
Organism: Passer montanus; assembly: GCF_014805655.1. Lineage (NCBI taxonomy): Eukaryota > Metazoa > Chordata > Aves > Passeriformes > Passeridae > Passer > Passer montanus. The sequence goes on along the minus strand of NW_024366815.1, from coordinate 10,767,817 downwards.
TCAAAGCCACAAGTATGTGGTGATGGTGAATTTCAGTTCTTACATCTCTTTAAATTTGCATATATTAAAAAAGATGACAGATTATTTCATTTAATCAGTGTAGTTATACTTGTAATTTTTAATTTTACTCGTATGTTCTTGAAAAGATTGTTTTATGCAGCCCATTAGAAAATAAAATATTAGTAGTTAATTTACTGCTGATTTTCAGATTAAGTGAAAATTTCTGGTCCTGATCCCTTCATAGCCTGTAAGAGGCTGACCATGCTGGAGCTGTTCCAGTAAAGGAATATAAGCCCATGCTTAATAAAACTCTGATTTCATTCTATCACATTTGGCAGATGGCACCTTCCACAACATATTTCTCCTTGTTCTCTGCTAGAACAGGGGAGTACACCACCTACGGAAAAACCACAGGTCTCCCACACAGATTCTGATATGAGAGGGACAATATACCTACACTCACTTGCTTTTCTAGTGCAAGTACAGTGCACTTTGAAGAGTCATGCCACTAGAAATAAAAACTTCCTTGTACTTCCTTGTACCTCCCTGAAAAGTAAAGCCCTAAACTACCTTGTGACATGCTTCAGAACCTGATTCTCACATTCATTTCTAGTATCTTTTACTACAATTTAATAGATGCTCTTCCACTTTCACTTGAAAATACTGTGTAAAGCAGCAAGTCTGGAATGATTGTTGAACTGGCTGCAGTTTGGTACTGTAACTCATCAATCTATATACAGAATAACTAACTATAAAGTGCTTTAGAATATCTTCACAAGAAAGGTGCAAATAAATACTGTGCCCTCTTATGTACTCTCCCATGGGACATTAACTCCTGGAGAGCCCATATTTAAAAGTATCCTCAATTTTTACAGCAATTTAATAATGATACTGATTTCTTACAGAGGAGAATGCTTCTGTCTCCAGTATTTGGTCAGTGTCTCACATCACCACAGCCAGCAGGCCTGCTGCTTGCCCTCCATTAGTCTTGCTGGATCCAAACACACTCATCTGAATGGGTAAAAAAGGTACAGTGCTACACTGGGAATCTGCACAACAACAGTCTTCTTATTTTGCAGAACTTGTGGCTGTTAGTTGATTCCTTTTGATTGCTATTTGCTGAAAAGATGAACTGGCAGCACACTGCAGTGTAATTTTTCTTTTTGGTTAATAGGCTCAAAATATCACAGTGGAATGCTGACAGGTCTATCAGTTGTCAAAATTTTCCAGGATTTGGATCATGGTACTGAAATAGCTCTGATGAATGTCTACATAATGCATGGTACAGCACTTCTCCTCCTCCCAAAAGATCTGAGTAAAAATGGGAAGCATCTTTATTGCTTTTATGTATGAGGAATTGAAGCACCAATGAGTGAGTGAAGTGTGTCAACACAGAGTCAAACCCCTAAATGACTACACATTACATTCTTTTGTAGTACACAGACCTCCCCTAGAAACTGGGAGTACTTCTATAGAGTAATAATTTTATAAATTAGGGGTAAATTCTTTTCCCATCAAAATCTCCCAAAGGCAAAACTCCCACTGAATGAAGTATGATGTGGATTTCATGTTACATTTGTAACCAAACTCAAGTACCTTGTCACATATAGAAGAAGTATCGAACAGCTTCACAGCATGCTTGATGCAGTCTATTCCAATTCTGAATGATAAAAATGCAGTATCAAACATTTTACCTTTGTTCAATATTTTTCTATTCACAATTTTTCTGTTCACATGACTATCATCTTCCTTAACTGTTATTTCTACAGCCTAAAGAGGGAAAAAGAAATAACAAAGGAAACAGAAAACAATAAATCCTATTATCCAGTTGACTGAATAAATGTAGATGATCACCATGTCCATATCAAACCGCCATCCACGGCTATCATCCTCGAAGTCCATATAGTCCATCCTGTGAGCAGCATGTGGGAAATGCCTCCTTGTCACAGTGTTTGAGCGCCTTCGAAAACCTGCTGAAAAACAGACTAGGAGATAAAAATCTTTTTAAAAGGAACCAGATTGACTAGCAAAAAAAGTTAACACTCCTTCCTCCAGTTATCAAAAAGACAAATAGAAGCAGGAAATCTCACACCTCCCTGCTAAGTTTCATCACTTTGTCGGACAAGAAGCTATCTTTGGAATTGATTTTGTAAGATTTAAAAAGTAATACTGTGTTCCTTAAAAAGTAACCCTGTGTTCCATGTCTAGAAAATAATATATTTGTTTGTTTGGATTTGGAATTCTCTATCAAAATAAAGTAATGATATCTGCTTATGTTATCCAGATCTATGAACACCTCTCTTCTGGTGCCTTCTTTAACTGAGTTTGACTCTGTGATCTAGAAGTGAAAGGCTCCATATACTGTAATGAATCTCTTCAGTAATTAGTTAAACTGGGTTTGCTAAGTCTACTCATCTGAATTCTACAGTGATCAAAAATATCTAGATCTGTACATACATAGTTCAACAGCTGATACACATTTGAATTCCTTTTTACTAGAATCTGAGATTCTTTTTCAAAGAGAAAATAAATAAACCTTCTAAATAAATTGTGCTTGCTTTAATATGGTGTTCATTATGTTTAATATAATGCATACCAGCTCAAAATTTAATTTTTAAATCACTGTTTCTATGCTGATAACACCTTAAAAATATATAGGCAGATGCAAACAAGTCAAGTGGAAGTAAAAATCCTGTCTCCAAGATGGCCTGAGTGGGGTCCTGCCAAGTCTATCCTCTTCATTGTCCCCCAGACTTCTCCATGTAGCAAGAGAGGTACTGTAGAACCATACTTCTTCCCTATGTCAAGACATGAGGTTAGAGAAGAGTCTGTGCAGCTGTGTCAAACAGTAGGCTGCAGCACAAAAAAGAGCCTGGGAGCTGTGGTGCAAAGGCAAAATCTCTCCCATTCTGATAAAGACAATGCAGTTGTACTCTGGATTTTTGCTCTGTTTTCATGTAATGAGCAATTTTTATGATGCATTCTGTATTCTTCAATAAATTCTGACAAGAAAAATACTGTCTGTATCTCCAGCTAGAGTGGAAGTAAACCACATTTCTTAATCATCTGCAGATAAAAGCTGAGAGCTGTAGAGTTCCTCAAAAACTGAACAGCAGCATGGAGTAAAGGGTTTGAATTATGAAACAGAAACCTGAGGGAGCATCAAACATCTTCTAATGTATTTGTCTACTTCTTAAAAAACCCCCTTTATACATTATTTCAATCCCCAAATAATACAGTCCCCAAATAATTAATGCATGAGCATGTGCATTAAAAAATGTACATGAAAAAAAGTATTTTTTTTAACTTTCTTGCACATTTTTTTGCCTGTGTTGCTACACTCTGAACAAGAACCTCTACTCAAATCACATGAATATGCATGCACAGTGCTGGCAGAGTCTGCCAGACTGTTAGTGGGAACCTGTTACTAGATAACAAAAACAATGTTGTGTGCAAATCACACTTTTATACACACCAAAGTGTGCAAACCGAAAAGGATTTTCAGTAGGCACTTCTGCTGCACTTTGCAACCTTCTGTTGAACTACTAGCAAAACACAAAACTACAAAAAAAATCAAAATAGTCTCCCAATTTTACAAATTGACCTGATTTTTTTAAACTTGAAAACAGAAGGTATCAGATAGAAAATTTTACTCTAAAAATGTCCCCAAATGAATAATATGCAAGATACAATAACAATTTACATTATAAGTTCTCATGTAAAATTAAATTATGTATGAACAAGTGTTCTGAGGTTTTCAGATACACCAAAGTACATAATTTTGGCACAGTCTCTTCTTTCTGCAGTGGATAAAAAGAGCTATTGAAAGACTGTGAGAAAAAATGCAAGTACAGACTGCATGTACCTTCCCATGTGTGCCCTTGCAGCACCTGGCAGCTTAGCATGCTAGATCTTTGGAAGCTGCTTCCAGAACAATGTGTTAAAACAGCATTGCGTGTGTCTCTGCATGCTTCTGAACCTGATCTCACATTGACTCCATTTACTGCACTTTGCGTGCCTTGGTGGAGTAGTTTTGGAGTAAATAAATTGTTTTCCTTTCAGGTAAAACTAGAAAAAGAAGATGAGCTCTAAGAGCTCACAAGTGTTCCAGTAATATGCTTCAACCACTAATGGGCATTTAGCCCTTGGGACTGCAAGTTGCCTCACATGCAAATGTGGACATCTGACCTCGTAGCATCAATTTTTGTGCTCTATTATAGCTGATAGAATTGCTAATGCAAGAATGCCTCTGAGACACAGTGAATAATCTTTCCTACAACATCTTTATGCCATTCATAATTTTACGGATCTCTTGTATCTGTTTTCTCTAATATGCTTTCCAAACAAAATAACTTCTGAATTTCCTTTGTATGGAAAAAGCTTCAAAACTTCACACTATCCTTTCCACATTATGCTTTACCCTCTTTTATTTTTCTCTGAGATGATGTAATCTAAAATTATATGCAAAATTTGAGTAGTGGGATCATCACAAATCTAGACAATGACATAACATTTTGTTATGATTCCTGCTTACCTTTTTACTGTGGCTGTGCATGAAATATTTTCAAAAAATTAATCCTGGTATTATCCAAATATATTTTTTTAAATGGCAATAGCTAATTTAGAGCACATTACAGTGAATATTATGCATTATGGAGATGCATAATACCTCTGTATACACCTGCTCCACCACCTGACTGTCCTCATAGTGAAAGTGTTTTCCTTACTTGCAGTCTGAACTTTCCATATGCCCTAATGTTCACCCTCTTGCCATGCACCACTGTGAACAGGTGGTCTGTCCTCTTGGTGGTCTCCTTAAAGGTATGACAAGGTTGACTGGAGATCCTCCCCAAAGCCTACCCTTTCCCTGACTGAAGAAGCCAGTTCTGTCAGCCTCTCCTTCCAGGTCAGGTCCTCCAGGCCTCTGAGCATCCCAGCGAAACCTGGGTTGCTCTGATAAACCTGCTCCAGTCTACTTCTGTCTTCCCTGTACAAGGGAGGAAGGCAAAACTGCACGATTTTAGATGTGATGTGTTGAGCAGTAGGAGATAAAAGCTTCACCTACAGGTTTTCATATATCATACTCCTGTTCACAAAGCCCAGGATGCTGCTGGCCTTCTTCACTGCCAGGGCACACTTCCAGCTCACCCACAGCTTGCTCTCCATCAGGATGCCCAGGCTCTTTCCAGAGATCTCTCCCCAGGCTTTCAGTGCCCAACCTGTCTCATTGCCAAGGGCTCTTCCTTCCCAGGTGCAGGTCTCAGCATTTGTCCTTGTTGAATTTTAGAGTCTTCCAGAACATTTCTACAGCTTGTCAAGGTATCTCTGAATGGTAGCCCTGTGCTGAGTCTATCAATCTGTCCCTAACTTTGCTGTTCTCTGCAGGCCTGCGGAAAATGTATTCTGTTGCTTCCTCTAGGTCATGGATCAAAAGAACTGTTAGTTGTCAAGTTCATATTTACTATCATTAGTGAATTAGTAAAGCAAATAATCTGTATATGTATCACTTTCCCAAATCACATATGGATGTTCTGAACTACACAGACCACTGTGTCATTCTGACAAGGTCTCAATTTGACTTGCTACATGCTCTTTTACACTGTATTTTCCATCTCCTCCTTGGGTCTGTTTTTCCTTTTTGGTGCCTGGCAAAAGGGTCTTTGTCTGATGAGGCACCGGCATTTCTCCAACTTCTTGTACTCTCTGAATAGCAGCCCCACCACTGAGTCTACCAATTTGTTGTCACCCGCAGACTTGATGACAGCATGGAGGAAAAGAGCAAAATTTCCAAGTATTCTATAATTTTCAGGTATACAGGTGTTTTTATGTTGCTTTCATGCTTTGACAAATGAGGTATCATCCCAAACTTCTTGCATAAATGCCAGCTATCTCCCATACGCACATCAAGAGGCATTATATGTTAATGTAATAGCTAAATTGCAAGATTTGCTAGTTAAGACGAGCTGTGAGATTTGTATTTCCAAGAAAGAAAAATCATATATTGCTAGAAAGGTTTATGAGAGAGCAGCATTTATTCTGTGTGAATGACTGCAGGCATGTCCCATTAACCTCTCTTTTCATGTCCCAAGCTCTAACTCAGTCTCAAGCTCTCCACTGAAACTCAAGTTCCCAACATATCCAGTACCTTCCCCAAACTAAGGCCATTCAATAAAACCACCATCCTTCTCAGATCCAGAGATCCACTTCTGCTGCATCAGAAGCTTGAACCTCAGCACCCTCTTGCCTCAGTATTTCAGCTCCACACACCTGTTGTCTCAGAAGTCTTTTTTTCTAGAGAGAAACATATCAAATTACAAAGGTTTCTTTCTCCAGGATGCATATCAGAATCTTCAGCTTTCCTATGTTAAAACTTCTACTATCACATTCCAAGGCCTTTTCCACAGCAAAATCATTTTCCAAGCCTCCCCCACTATCCTCTCTTATCTTCCTCTCACTTTCTCTCTCCTTTCTTTGCATATTTCTCTGCTCTTGCCCTTCTGATTTTATCTGTGAGCCCTCACTGGCTGCCAGCACCTTATACTCATGACTAAACTTACATGATAGCTTAAACATCTCTCCTTTTCTTTTCCATCCCCAAAATCCAAGTCCTACTTTCTGATAGCTGTTGGGCTCTAGAAATGGGGCTCTGGATGTAAAATGTACTTAAGGTGCAAAATGTACTTTCCTTTCCTGAAACCATTTTTACATTCACTATGTTGCCTGCCTTACCAGCTACAGACTTTTGGCTTAAGTGTTAAATTCTATTGCAGTCTCAGAGAGGTAAATTGTGTTTAAGCAGTAATTTGTATATGCTTAAAATGTGATTTATTGACGTCACTGTGCATATGATACAGACAGCCTCTGCACATGAACAAATCGTTTGCATGCAGGCACTTTAGTGAGGAACACACATAAACTGTTTTTTAAAGGTGGCAAAGATCCCTACCTAAAAGAGTCTAGATAAGCAATCAGTTACTGTGAAAATCTGAAAATCCATGTCCTGAAGCCTTTCATATGGGACACAAGACTCGATTCCGTAAGAAACACTCCTTTCCATAAGGCAGAGTTGGGAACCACTGTTACAGCGAGATGTCTGCTTTGTGACTTTGATAAGGCATTTAACATGAAAAGAAGAACAACATGCTACAGACAAAACTATGCAGAAATCCCAAAATGTGGAAGTGTCAGTGATGTGCATATCATTTGTCAAAACAAAAGGCTTGCAAAAACTTCAGTCCTACAGAATCAAGCACCAGGCAAAAAATGCTTCTTCCTGTCTGGTATTAGCAAAAATATTGGCATTTATATCTAAGAATAGTCTCCCCTCTCTTAAAACTTTATAAATACTTCATGGATCTGAGAAGAGAATATAACAAAATGAATCAGAAATATACAAAATGGAAAGGATAAAAAACCCCAACCAAAACAATTAATAGAGGTTCCAATGACAATGACAGTTCTTAAAAGCATTTATTTCACACAGCTCTAACTTCCCACATTATTTTCAAAATTATAAGTACCATTTTTTTGGTAGCTAATCTCAGAGTTTTTCTACAGAGGTGTGTAAACAAAATAAACCCAGATTTTAAGGTTATTAACTACAAATCAATACATAAAAGCCATATTTGAATGTAGCAGTTCTTTGGATCATTTATGGACAATCCCTTAAATTAACCTGTCTCAGGCCTTTAGGGATAGAGTGACAACTTGTCATTTGAACTTTTTCCTCTGTGAAACACTGTAAATTACATTCCATCATAATTACAATTATTTTCACTTGACAAAGAAATTTGAAGATTTTACTTTAGAGTGGAAATAAAGATAAGATCTTTTTCGATTCAAATATAGCTTGTCAGATTTCAGTGATAATTATTTATAAGTGAAGTTTTTCGCACATTCCTACTATTAGTTTGAATTCTAAGAAAAAATATAGCACCTCTTTACCAGTTAACAATGTTCAGAATACTAAGCAAATAAAGAAAAAAAAGTCTGAAGACAGTTACCTCTTGCGATTTTATAGCTAAATAATTCAGCTTTTACAAATTGAAATATGAACCCATGAAGTTAGCTTGTATATTGTGAAAAATAAGCAGATTGTGGGAAGAAAAAATGAGGAAGTTTGAAAATTAATACCAAAATCCACAAACCCATATTAAATGCATGCATACACATTTTACATTGGCTATTTTGCATAACTAAATATCTCACTCATTTATTAAATAAGAAATATATCTACCAATTTTACGAGAATTATTCAATAACTACTATGTCCAGTCCATCTCACAAATTCAAAGAAAAAATAGAACAACTCATAATTTCTGTCTTGGGCTGTTTATTTTCCTGAAAATAATGGAATCAAGAAACGAGAGGACTGTGGGAGGGCATAATGACCTTAGAAAACACGCTGAGCCTGTGATTATTATCACAGAAAATATAATCTTCTGTGATTATTCTATAATTATCAATACTCACAAATAGAAGACACTTGGCTAGCTTAACTGCTAGGATACGTACTAAAATGGGAGTAGTTAATCCACATGTCATAGTGTAAAAGTCACTTGACTTTGGAAGACTTGAGGGAATTTTGGAAGATAGTCAGCAAGCAGGTCTCTTTTTTTAAGTAACTAGGTGAATTACCTGTTTGCTTTTTCTTTCTTCCCCCAAATCATAACACACAAAGTACCAAACAGTCAGAATATTATGTAACAGCTGAGGACTGATGTCAAGGAATGAAGCTGTATGGTCTCATGCATGTCAGAGAGATCTAAATGCATTGGTTGCATACATTCTAGACCATAAAATGTCTTGCCTTGATTTTGAAGGTAAGACTTGTACATGTATATTGATGACATATGAATTACAGTTATGGTAATTTTCATACATTTGCCTTTAAGAGGGGGAGTTGTAATGACTTTTGTTCACATTTCCTTGTAAATAAATTGTATCTTAACAGTGAATTTAACTTGTGGACAATTTCTCTCTTTGCCATGACAATGCAGACAATGAAAACCAGAGAATTTCAAATAGCAACTTGAGGCTGCTTCTGCTTCTGTGGTATGTGCATCAATAATCTATATGAAAAAATATTTTAAAAAGTATTCTGAATATTCTAAATCAATGAGTTTTCATCTTATTTTTAATCAACTTTCTGCTTCTCTTCCATTCTATCTAATCTCTTACTCATCATCAACATCATTCATCTCTTTCCTGCTGTTTCTACATCTTACCACTGATTTCTGTACCATTTCTGTACATCATGTTGTATTTGTCATCTTCCCAGATGACCAAATACTGTATTTCAGCTGCCAGCAACTCTTGCTAAGTTATCATCACAAAAGCCTTCCCCTGTTTGTGTCATATTGCTGTAATGGCATCAGCTCCCACTAGTTTCATTCTTCCCTCACTAAGTACTTACATCCCTTTAGGCTCTGTTTGTACAGACTGCTACCTCACAATATACAGAGAGGCAAACACTATCGATATTTATAGGTAGACTTATTATATAAGATTAAATCTCTTATTAAATAAGACATGACTGAATATGTAGAGAATAGCATTAAAAAAAAGTCATATTGTTTCTTGTCTTTGATGTGAATGCTACTTGGCATGCTACTTAATTCTCTCTAGATTTTCATTTTGCGCTTTTGTGCATGATTGCTGTATTTTTTCAAAACATAATATTTAATACTAATGATGACTTAACAAAAAACCTTGCACAGTTTTGTAACTACTGTTAAAACTCTTTCAGTGCTTAAGGCTTTAATGTTTTAAGCCAGTGTTAGCGATACCACTAGATAATAGCAATGGAAATACTTTCTTAAAAATAAATTAATAAATCAGGCCTACTTCTCTTAAATCAGGGACAGCAGAGATCAGAGGGAATGCACATAATAGGCATGCCTCACCACACCCCCTATAAGCCATGGCGCTGTGCATTTATATAAAACATTCCGTTCATTTGCAAATCTGGCAACATGAGTTATGGCAACTTAATTTCTCTGGAGAAACTGGTGAATGACCTTTCTTGGACCCATGCCACTGTCTTGAAAAAAGGCATGTTCAGCTTTAGCTAATATCAATGCTCAAAATTCTTATTTCCCATCTGAGCAAACAAAAGAAATGCTCCTCCACATGATGAACAATCCAAAGTACAAGATTGTATCTTTAGAAAGCTGGCACAGTTTTTCTGAACTGAAAGTTTTCTTAACCAGTTTTTAGGAAGCTAGCCAAGACTTCACGGAATGAGCTGTCTAAAAAGCCTTCACAGTTGTCCAACGTAACATTAAATATAAATTTTCACAAAGCAGAGTTATTAAAAAGTTAACCAGAAAGAAGTTATTTGAAATAAAAAGAAAATGCTTATGAACTGTTAGAAATTCCTTCCTTTAATCCTTGATTAGATATGTAATGGTTGTTATCTCTGATTTTTTGTGATGTCATTTCAAACATTCAACTTTATCTACTCAGTAAGTATATTCACCAAAGCTCCTGAATTTGCTCTGCTGTTTACACATCTCTGACTTCTTTAAGAAGGTATGGCTAGTCTGGCTCTGGTTTAACTAAAATATGATCACCTTTTTGTGCTTATTATTCTTACACATCACTTTGAGCGCTTTCATAGTTCCTCTTTTGTCCTTCATAAAATTAAAATGTCAGCTTTTGTTTTCACTTTAAAGGGTATCCACAACTCTGTATTGCCTAAAAAATGCTGACTAGCTTTTTACAATTATGCTGCGCAAGCACCACATTCTTCCAAAAATCTTGTCAGGTTTCTGTCCAATAAATGCTCCAGGATCAGTCAACTTGTGTTTATGTCCAACTTTGGAACGGGCACAGAGTTATCTGTCACTGGTACAGGTGTATGAAATAGTAATCACAGGCATGTTGGGCAGGAAAAACACTGTATGTGGTTGTCCTTCTTTCTTCCCTTTGTACTCATTGACAGTGATACAGCCAACTTATGCATCTACCATCTATTATCAATCACAAATTATTATTTTTATAGCAAACAGAGTTTCTGTGAGGTATTAAATAAATGGACTGAACACCAGGCAAACTTAACTTTTGAGTTAAAATGTATTTACACCAGCAGAGTTGAAACTCTTTAGTGGCTACATGAGTACAAACTGCTCTCCTAGGCAGTGCATTTCAGTGCTGGGGAAGAATGCATGACATAAAATTTATTAAACATAACAGTTAACAGCTATAGCTAACAGCAACAACTAATTAAGAATATAATATAAACATTTTTTCCCTATTCCCTCTTCTTCTTGGCATAGCTGGCAAGGATTATTCCCCACTTCCAGTTCAACACATAAAGAACACTTATTAATTCCTGTCATTGGTGAAGAAAAAAGACATCTTTGCTTTCACTTGTTCACAGAGACCAGTCTGAACCTGAACTCATCACAGCATAATTTGACACAAAACATAAATATTAAAATCAAGAGATAATTTATGCTCTGAACGAATTCTGTAATGAAAGACTACCACTTCAAAAAATTAATAATTCAAAATTTACCTAACGTGTTTAAACTAAGATTATGTATTGTTTTCAGTTGTCTCTAGAGAGAAACTGGTAAATATTTATGTGCTCTTATTTAATAAATAAATTAAATAAAACCCTTTTATGATGGCTTAAATAAAATTCTTATGGAAGACACTATTTTATCAAACTGCAGAACGTCTTATAAAACAGGCATACTGAGTAGTCTAAAGGTCTTCCTACCCTATCATTATTTCCCTGACAAGACAAACTATGAGGAATTGGTCGGGATTGAAAAGAAGTAAAAACAAGGCAAGCATATTGCAACACTTTTCCCTCTCAGTCCCAGGGACTTGCATTTCCAGGATCTGGATGCAAGACCCCGGGACTTGTGGTATCTTTGAGTTTAACAGGAACAGGTATCTTACCAATGTGGTATCTTTGAGTTTAACAGGAACAAGAATCTGTCATTATTTGAACCCATGCTTTGGGGTTATGATAATTCTATTTAATGTCTTTTAGTTCTTTTCCACAGTTCTACTTCTTTTATTATGAGACAGTGAATAACAGCAGCACACATACACTTCTGTCATGCCTTTCGTGATCTTAATTACCGCAATCATCCCCCTCTTTTAGTAATATATTTCTTTGTGTGACGTATTCTAGTCTATTTACATAACCCTCATCAGGAAACAACTTAAAACTGACTTTCTCTTTTATCTTGTCTGTACCCTTCCTGCTAACTACCTTGTTTTGTGATGAAAAGAAAACAATGTAAATATTGCTGAAGAACACTATGTATCACACAGTCTCCTGCCACTGTTTGCACCTGGTTTTAATTTTTATTATCCCAAATATTTGATACTGTAAGCAAATCTTACATCTTCATAACTTTTAAAAATATGCTGGATAATACAAGCTGTAATTTAGACCCATAGAGGACCAATATGATATCTCTTCAGTGAGAAATATTAATCATATATTTCTATTCTTTGTTTGGCATCTTTTAACTGGCTATTAATGCTTCAAAGGACGTTCCCTCTTATCCTGAACACACCTTTATCATACATTTTATCAAGCATCTTTAGAAAAGGACCATCTTAAAAGTTTTTAAGAATTGTAAGCTGCAGAGTCAAAAAACATGATACCTCTAACTCCCCTGCAAGTTCATTTGGGTGTCTCTGGTAGAGCTGTGGGCCATGGCCTCATAGGAGGTCCAAGATGTTCTTAGTTTGTCTCACTGAGCAGTGTGAACACTTGGCTGCCTAAGCAGAACTAAAGATGCCAAGCTAACATCCATTCAGGGACACGTCAAATGGGGAAAGGCTACAGTATACTTTTTTGCCATGGCCATTCTATCACAACCCGTGGTGTTGCATAATTACAGCTATCAATATTCCTGGTACACCAGTCTTACAATATCATGGTTAAATAGAAACAAGCAATCCTGATGACACATACAAATTAGATAGAATTTGATTCCCTTCAGTGCATTGATGAACCAATAGAGACAAATCAGCAACCATAATTTCTGAGTAGTAAATTACTCTCCTCCACAGGCTTGTGCTGGAGGCAGTCTTTAGGACTAGAACATCCTTGTCAATGAGAATGTGGCTCTGAAGGAGTCCCTAAAGAACAGCCTCTGCAAAACAGCCTAAAAGATAAACAAGGCTATTGATACACAATGTTTTGTACTAACACTGTTGGCAAAGTAACAGGGTTGGAAGAGGCAGCTCTGAAGCAGAAGCTTAAGACATCACTGTTGCAATGACCATTTTATTTTAAACTTTCCCTTCAATTTTCTTTTCCTTTCAGATTGACTTCATCATGGCAAGGTGCAGAAGGAGAAGCATAAAGGCTATTTAGAGCACAGCTGTTCCATGGGACCCAAGGGGGACTCTGGAATCAAGAAATCAGTCTTGCATTTTTTACCAGCAGGAGCTGACAGAACTTGTGGGCAAGGAAAATGGGTGCAAGAGTTAGGGTCCAAGTGCTGACAAATCAGTAAAATGACTGGCCATCAGTGGAGCTGACCTAAGACACTCACAGCAGGTTTGGATTCTGTCTTTTCTGTATTAGTGTACTATAAGCCTAACAGATACTCTGAGACAACACTTTCCAGTGAAGTGTGATTTTTTAGGCAGAAAATTCACTTTCTGTGAAGACTGCAGATTGCAAATGCATTTTGTGACAAATAGATGTGTGCAAATTAACTTTTTGTGACTTCACAAGCTCTACTGAAGAATCTTGTGAGGAGAGGCTGAGAGAGCTGGGCCTGTTTAGTCTAGAGAGGAGAAGGCTGAGAGGGAAGATCAATAACACATATCAATAACCCAAAAGTGGGTGCCAAGAAGATGAAGCCAGACTGTTCAGTGGTGTCCAGAGAGTGGGAAAAGAGCAATAGCAATAAATTAAAACACAAGAAGTTCCACCTCAACATGAGGAAGAACTTTGTGTTGAGGGTGGTAGAGCAGTGGAACAGGCTGCCCAGGGAGGTTGTATAGCCTCACTCTCCAGAGACACTCAAAACCCAGGTGGATGAGTTCCTGAGTCACCTGCTCTGGGTGACCCTGATGGGGTGGAATACAAGAAGTTGAGAAGAATAGTCCAAAATAAGGATTATTCTGGGAGCCTTCTGCCAGCATTACTCTTTCTAGATAAAATTAAATGCTGCACCTTCTATTTTCAGTAACGCCTGTCTTGTTTTCTTCAGCAGACCACAGTATCTGAACTTGAAAACCAGTATCACTTTATCTAGTTCTTTTAAACGAGGAAGTATTAACTTAAAATCTGAAAATTTTGTTTCCAACATCCTGCCTTTGTTGCCTATCAAACTGAAATCACAATAACAAGAATCTTGAATCAAGAAAGTAAATTTTAGTATTGTAACCCTATTTTAAAGACAGAGATACAAAAAAATGGACCAATTTGCATTACTAAAACCTTTTACTAAGGAAAATTGTTCACCATTTTCTCTAGAGAATGATTACATAAAAGGACATGGGAGACCATAAAAGGACATGTGACCTGTGGTGGTAATTTCCACCCGATTTTAGTAGGCTTGGAAAACACTCCATCATGCAATCCTTAACTGATGCAGAAGTCAACATTTTTATTAAGTACCTAAAGAGATGAGATCAGAAAAGAATGTGCACAGATTTCATAGTATGCAACACTGGAGGAAGGTTTTCTAGATTAAACATTTGAAAATATAGAAATAAACATTGTATTTTTAACAAGACTTTCAATTTAATTGCCATGTTTTAAATAAAAACATCAGCAACAGTAACAGTTGGAGGGGACTCCTATTAGCCTAGGAATAATTATGATTCCAAATAGTAACCAAGGGCTGTAACTCAGAGGTTTCATAATCTCCTTCTCCTGTTCTGAATACCTACTTCTGCTTTTCTTGAGCCATCTCTACATGCAGGCAGCCAGCATCCATCTACAATGGTATCATCATTATCCTGACTACTTTATTCTCTATCTCTGGAATGTATTTCTATCTCAGATTTATGCAAAAGCTTTAGAAATAACACTTTTAGGCACAGTGTACTAAATGTCTCAGTAATTTTTAATTTCTGCACTTGATTACACCAAAATCACTGTCAAATTAAGTATCATATTTGCAATTTAAAATACTCTAATCTCTTATTTTAGCCCACATTTCTGTATCAAATTACTGTTGGAGACTTACCCTTAGTTGGTGAACTTCCCGTGACTGTACAGCTCTTACAGAATGCAATTCCACTATAATGGCATCAAAGGCCACACTTAAGTTATTCAGGTTTGATATATGATAATATGATCCAATTGAGTGTGTTTGCTATTTAACTTTTCTGTTCAAACTACACTATTTATCTGTTTTAAAACCTATTTAAGGAAATCATTAATTGAGATGTTATTTCTATTGTGCAATTACAATTTTTTAAAGTTGTCAGTACTCAAAAGAACAACTAATATAATATCTTTATTTGTCTCATATGAAACAGAAGATATTTTAGAGAAATATTTAAAATTAGCTTGTTTACTTTTCCACGTATTAAAAATCTGAATGGGAAAAGAATTGCTTTCCTTCATGAACAGCATTTCCATTTGATCCTTGATCAAACACCATATAGAGAGCAATACCATAAGCAATGTTTATGAAACATATGAGAATTCTGTTGATTATTTTATTGGAAAAAAATACAGTGCAATACAAGGGCAAACTAATCTGGAACAATTTTCATCAGTGTAAAGCCCAAAAGTACTGCAGTGCTGAAGTTTCTTTTTTTTATTATAAGAACTGAAAAGCTATGCTTGTTTGTATTATTAAAGATAATTCTACTTTGCTCATGGAAAATCTCATATGAAAGAAGACTTACATGTAGATTACCAAATATATTTGGCTTAGTGAATCAATTGAGGAAAAAAAGTAAGGAGAAAGAAGAAATGCTTGATTTTATCTAGCAGCCCTGCAACATTCATTAAGTCAAAATTAGTTAACCTGATAAATTTGGTATATAATCTAGATTTCCTAACAGCAATTTTTCTCTCCTCATATCCCAATCTAGTTCTAAGGTCTGATTTTATCTCTAATGAGTGATCTACTGGCTAAGGTTTACTATTTTTATATCTGTGGTATTAAAATGATTGTGGAAGAGGTTTTGTCACAATGAAAGCTGGAATGATATGAAAAGAGCTTCTAGATTCTCCGTGAACACTGAACCAGCTGGATATGAAGGTGAAAGAGCATGTTCACATGCTACAGAATTTCTTCTTTGCCAATGCACTATTGTACTGCAGTATTTGACAGTGCACTCCTATACAGAGGTGGTTATTTTCATATTCAAATTTGCAAGATTTGTAAGCACTGTAATCACATCCCTTCTCACGCCAGTCTCTCTACTCATGTACCCACTGTACTCCTCTTCCCATTCTTTATATTTGACTCCTGAAATTATAGCATCTTATTAGGCTATTAGGTTCTTAATTAAAAGAAAATTGATCTAAGTATCCTCTTTATCCTTTCAGATCTCAATGGTATCAGGGTTTCCCTTTGCAATGGAATTTAATCTGGTGTCGGAAGACTTTTGCTGCCACTATTTTCAGCATTTTATGCCTGTTAAGTTCTAGCAGTGTCTTGAGCCAGAGAACAGGACCAATTATGAAAACGAAATATGGAACGAAATAAGTGTTGCCAAGCACAATTTAGATATAATCCCAAATAAACAGTCCAGGAATAAAATATTTGCATTTTGCAAGCACACAAACCTGCAGTAGTTTTTACTGAAACAAAAAGTCAGAAGAGAGACACAGCAGCAATCCTTTAATTTAGGAATGCAAATACAAAGTTTCAGACAGCTTTGTGGTTTGTGTGTCTTATTAACTAGATCTAATCTTGTTCCCATTTAGTGTGGGACTTTACGACTGCACTTTGGAGACACATAATTCCAGCATTCAAAATTAGCTTTGTTGAAGAAATGGCAAATTTGCAGGTGGCACAATACTGAAACTGTATGACCTCTCCAGATCTTTCTTTTATTTCTAATTATTTATGCTTTGTACAATTCTTAGCATTCTGAAACATATTTATGAACAGCAGAATTTGTATAAGACTACAAAACATAAAGGAACTATGTCACATGCATAATATATATTAAAATAAATCAATAAGCCCAGCATTAACACTCATACTATATTAACTCCTGTCAGAGAAAGTAGATAATCATCCTCATTTGTCCTGCCAACAGTTTCTTCTCTGAGTAATACCAAAGAGAATCCACCAGTCCTCAAATTTCTCTAGTCTGCTATTTTTGATATCCAGGAACATTTCTTGTTATTTTCAGTATAAAATTTTGACATTACTTGACATGAGCTGAGTTCCGGAATTTATCAAATTTCACCTTTACAAAGGCCTGGGTAGACTTATAAAAGGAATATAAAGTGGAAGTCCTGTTTTATTTTTTCCACATACTTTTAGAAGCAATCTGATCTTACAAACAGGAAAAGTATATCTGCTAGCTAGACTCAGCACTATGAAAAGTATATACAAGTAACTATACAAGTAAATTTACATGAGGCCTGGTGAAGAAAGGCCATTAGACTGAAAACAGGGAAATATGGGTGAACAGTGAATCCTGCATTTAGGTGGTCTAACTTAAATTTGTTCAGTTTATGATCAGTAAATCATGAAAATGTTTAGTGTTAAAGTAGCAACAAGAGGACTAAGTTTTCTTCATACAATAAAGAGAAAATGAAATAAAAACACCCATACCCATTATTCCATTTTGTATGCATTATGTATGGAATAATATATATTATTCAAAACTTTTTATTTGACTTCTTTCATAAAAGAATGATTCTTCTGATTTTTTTATTTTGAGAGATCTTTATTCACCACACTCAGAACTAGCAACTTTTTTCCTAGAGTAATTTTCTTTATTCCACTATAAAAAAGAAATTTTTCGAAGGAGGAAGCTACATAAAATTATCCTGATAATGTACACAGAATTAAAGATTCAAAAATAAATTAAAAGGTACATACACAATTGTCTTTTTACAGTTTGCAGTTTGTCTTTAGATTCAAAGCCCTGTGTATGAATCACCCATGAGAATTAAACTCATCTCTACTTTAAGAATCATCCGTCTGTTTGCCAATGGCATGTATTAATCAGAGTCTTATTCTCAAATATTACACTTGAGATTGAATGACATTTAGGCAAAAGTTAAAAAACTTACCTTCAAAAACTCTGAATGCTTTCTTGCAGCTTGGTAGAGGCCATTTAGCAGAATTGGATTTTTGAAAATTCTCCTTTAGATGCAAATATTCCATAGGGAAAAAAGATCTGGTAGAGTTATTCAGATCTACAATAATTAAAGGGAAAGAATCAGTGCTCTAAATAAAGCATAATAATAATTAGCATAATAATTTGCATAAATTTATACAAAATAAAAATGCCGTATCTACTGTGTAATTCTTCTTCTGATTATAAAACCTTTTTTGAAATCACATTTACCCAACCATTTCCATATATAGTAAGAACAAGTCATAAACATTCTGCTTCTTTGGAAAAAAACCAGAAAAGATGATGTCAAGATGATAATATCTGGCAAAATTTTGTATTTAAGAAATCAAGCAATTTAACTGAAAAAACTATGATGACCTCTATGAATAAAAATTATATCCCTAAAAATTATGGTAAAAATATGTGGTATTAATTCTCAGCTTTTTATTTAACATCACCGTTCAGTAATAGTCAGTAATGCAAAGGAAGGGAAAGAGCCTGAAATGTATT
This sequence comes from Passer montanus, assembly GCF_014805655.1. Classification (NCBI taxonomy): domain Eukaryota; kingdom Metazoa; phylum Chordata; class Aves; order Passeriformes; family Passeridae; genus Passer; species Passer montanus. The sequence goes on along the minus strand of NW_024366815.1, from coordinate 10,749,052 downwards.
TGAGATTTTAAAAAGTACTGTGGATTAACAGGAAGTTAATCCTGTTAATTAATTTATTTATTATTTTATATGTTTTTAAGAAAACATTTGTAGGATGATTCATGACACATTGGAGGAGTTGGCATTATGCACTAATCTCAAGAAATCAACACCTTCTCAGAATATAATTTGGAGAAATACCTACGTGATTTTAACTCAAAACTGCCAAACAAATCTATTCATAGCAATGCAATGGAAAACTAAAAACAACAATATCTTCCTAGCACAGAGTTGATCTACTGATAACAAACAGGGTTGCTAAACTAAGAGTTAACAGGAAAAATGTCAACCCCTGCTCATCAAACCCCTGCACAATTTGTGTCTCCAAACAAGATGGCTTCAGATAAATATTAATTGTAGCTGGTACCATAATTCTTTCTGTACCTTCAAAGTAAGGAAAGACATTCACAGTTTTTTTGAGAAGGCTTGTGTTTTATTACTTCATGTGGTCCAATGTAATGGAACATACTTTTCTAATAATAAATATTTTATGAAAGGATACAATCTTTTTCTCTGGCAAACTTAAGAAAACAAAGCTTTTGTGAGCAGGCTCCAAAAAGAAGAAAAAATTCCTTTGCTTCCACTAGCTTTTTCTGTGTAAGATGAAGACATCAAAAGATTTGAAGTAAAAACCCCATGTTAGTCTGATTCTAAAAATTATCCTTTATTCCACCATGTCACAATGCAGGTGGAATGAAGCTGCACAATACATGAAGAGACCAGAATCTTCAAATCCTCTATCTCATTATGTGAAAATAGAGCTACTGCACATATAAACTGCTCCCACTGAAGGAAAAAGGGCCTTTCTCTCTCCAAAATGTAAAATGAACAAACTGTGTCTTTTTCACTAGTGTCTTTTAAATTATTACGAAAGAGCTTTATATGCTACTGAACATATTTGGATTAAGTACTATTCAGATTCAGGCTTCTGATGAGACTGTTTGCCTCTCACAGCACAGACAGAGAACATTTTATTTTCCTGCTACAGACCACAGAAATCAACATAGTTCTTTCAATTTTATTAAAATTTAAATACTGAAACCTCTGGTCAGGCATCTAATAAGTGTTTTTCAGGAAAGGCAGTGGTGACAAGTCTTATTGGCTTGTAGAAGGCTGCTTGGCTAGGCTTTCAATGGAAGATCCCCTCAGGCTGGCCAGGTCACCTGTTCCTCTTTCCCTGCCTCGTGCCTGGACCTCCCTTGCACAACCACTGCCCTCAATCTGCATTTCTCCAAAGTCATGGATTTATTGCACATGTGTGTCAGATCTGGCCCTTCTTGCAAACAACAAAAGTTACATTTATAAGAATAGAAGTGCAGAAGATCACTCTGTCCCCATAAGTGAAGCATTTAAAAGATACTTGGTAACTCATAAAGTTACTTGGTGGAAGAGTTGTTTCCTTAGGTATGTCCTGGCCACACTGTCTGTCATCTGATCAGATGTGAATTTATCCTTATGGGAGAAGGGCTTCTAAGAAAGCCTTTAAGGGCATATGTGAACGCGTAGTAAGCACCATCAGAGCAACCTGTCTCGACTGGAACTCATACTTAAGGAATCTTGTAATAAAGGCGCATTTGACCAAGGCAACTGGCCAGAGGAATTACCCTTGTGAGTCAAATATGGCTTTGTAGCTCTCAGTTAAACACTGATTTCCTCCATAATTGATAGATTATAGATTATTGACCTGTTAGACCTTTTCTTTTGACACGTTACACACATCCTTCTGTTACAATTATGTTCAGTCTGCAAAACTGTATAAGCTAGAAAGTCAACTTCTGGTTATATCCTTAAATGTTTTTCTTTTTGACATATCTTTGTAAAATAAATGCACTTATACAAAAGGGAAGCTTCAGAAAGCATCCAAAATTAATTAATGTGGGAAATAAGACATCCCAGCTGCATCATTAGAGAAGTATGTAAAGACTACAAGCAACTTTGCTTTGCTGCCTGCACAAACCTATAGCAGCAGTGACTTTAGCATATGATTGTAAAGGCTTAAAAACTTCTGAGTGGAAAAAAAATTACTACGCTTTACATTGCTCTGGTGCCATTTCTCTTCTTAATGTGCTAATTTATTAATTTAAGGATACAATATCATCATCAATACCCCTTAATTAATTTAAAAGTTGTTCAGTATGTTATGCACTGGAAAATTTTAAAATATTTTTCTTAATATATATAATAAAACAAGGCTAAATTACTGTACCTATTTTTAAATATATTGCTAAGTCAAGCACATATTACTATATACCGAACGGCAAGATACAAATAGCTGCAGATTTCTCTCATCGAGGTAGTCAATACAAAACGTATTATACACTGTCATGGTTCACTATTTGTAGCAGACTATTTACAAATCTTTGACACCATATTTTCTCTTTAGGCACATAAATCCTTTTCCTCAAAAACGCTACATACCTATTTAATATTTTAAGAGTGGGTATTTAAGTAATATTTAAGGTTGAATGGAATGTCTTGAGAACAGCTAGTTTGACCTGCTCAAGCAGGGTCAGCTGCACAAGTGCCCAAGGCCATGTCCAGTTGGGTTTTGATGGGTGTTCCACAGCCTCTCTGACCAGCCTGTTTGACACCCTCATGAAAAAAGCGCTTTCTTGTGTTCAGATGGGATCTCATTTGTTTCAATTCCTGCCGAATGCCTCTTGTGCTGGCAGTGAGCACCAGAAGAATCTGGCTCCTTCTTCTTCACTCTCTCCCACCAGGTATTTTTACACATTGTATGTTAGGTACTTAAAGGCTACAAATAATCCTACTAATATTTCACTTAGACAACTGCAACATGTTGAAAAGTTTTGCAAATACATTTTAGGAAGCATCTTTATTCTCCTTTTGTGTTCTCCCAGTAGTAATTTTCTGCAGCAAATTTGCTAAATTGGTTTTTTAAAATTTAAATAGCCCTAGAAAAACCTAACTCTCTATCAGTGAAACACACTTCATCTGTACATCAAATTGAGGGGATCATCAAACATTAGGGAAATGAAATGAGAACTGCTTGAAATCTCTATACAGCAGACAGGCAGGGGGTTGAGAGTGCTCAGGCTGCAGCTTTCCGCCCATTTCCTCTGCTGCAGTGCATCAGTGCAGGGATAGCCAGTCTCTATCCCTGGCAACCAGCAGCTGCTCAGTGAATCATCTTGGGGCAATAGGTTCATCTGAAAAATGCCTCCTTCCCACCCAAATGAGTTCTTCTTTATCCCAGTCAGTTCCTCAAACTGATCTGCCATCAAATCACACAAAGTTAGGCCTGTACAAAAGAGTCTGTGGACAGCCAGAAACAGAAGGTGGGCAGCTCTGCTGATCAATGTGAAACCATACTTCAGTCTGCATCCCTAACCTGTCATCATCACAGCACTCACAACAGCTTAAAGAGGATCTCTGCAAGATCTCTGTAGCATCTAAAATGAAACAAACACTCCTGCATGGCTGAGTCATTTCCATTACTTTGTGAACAGTCTATGCACAGTTTTAAGTGCTGTAAATGACCTAACTCCAGATACCATAGTGCAATTTTATCAATGGTACTTGAATCTACCATATAAGCTTTGGACATAAAAGACTGACTCACACTGCTCCAGATATTCTATCTGCAGGACTACTTACCCTCTTCTATTTCTATATCCAATCTGACACCAAACACCCTCTACCCACCATATTTTCCTACTGTTAAGAATAAGGATCACTAGAGATGAGGGTATAAGAGGCCAGGACAGGAGAATTTAAGAAGATTATCAAGGGTTCTGCCAGCCTTTATTTTCACTTGTGTCCAAATTTAATGTCATAAATGAAAAGAGCATTTTTTTGGTGTGTGCCATGAAGTGAGCAATTTTAAAAACACTTTTCCAGTAGGATATTGTGAGAAATGTTTATTATGTTTGGAGCTTGTTATTATTCAGGAAGAAGAAACAAAAGAAATCTACCAGAATTCTACCAGAAAACTATCAGAATCTCGTTTCTAAAATAAAAAGTATAAAAGTACATGTCCTGAATAGCTTCTTGACATTGAAGAGAACCTGCATGGAATGTTCTTAGGAGGAGTTAAATGGAAAGAAAATTTCACAGTGGATTAACATTACCAAAATTTGCTCTGAATGCATACAGGAAGGAAAAGTACAAATATTTTTTATGTGTAAAAACTTTCATTTCTATACCTGTTTGGAAAAAGACTCTGGCAATTGTAGTGCGACACAGTGGACATGGAGTGCTGGCTGGATTGTCTTTGGCAAGCATCCTTAAGCAAGGTTCACAAAAGATATGGTGGCATGGATAGCACATGTAAGGGTTGAAATAAACATCCAGGCATACAGCACAGAGATAGCTTTCTTTATCTCCTCTGAGTTCATGCTCATCATTTGTATGCAGGTTATCATTTGCAGGCTGCAAGAAGAAAAAGAGAACATATTTTCACATTCAGCTCATAACTATTTTTGATAAACCAGATGTCCAGAAGATAATTTTCAGTAATGGTTAAGAAGACAGTACACACAGGTGATATTCTTAACTTTAATACAGGTTACTTCTAAAAAGATGATGAAACATGAAACAGAAATGTCAGAAAAAGTCCTCTGTGGGAAAGATGAAAAATCACAACACAGTAAAAGAAGGAAGTAACAAAACCAAAAAGGCTGAGTAAAACTGTATTATAATCAGATTTCTTCTTTTAAAATTAATTTTTACAGTTTATATGTCATCTGCATTACAAAAATGTAGAAACATAGGATGCTGTGGCTTGAATGAGACCTTAAAGATCATCTAGTTCCGACCCTCCTCCCATGTGCAGGACATCTTTCTCTAGACCAGGCTTGTCAGAGTTCCATCCAACCTGGCCTTGAACATTTCCAATAATGGTGCATCCATAACTTCTCTGGACAAACTCTTGCAGTGCCTCACCACCCTCACAATAAAAAATGTTACCTAATACCAAATCTAAACTTACCCTCTTGCAGACTGAAGTCATGTCTTCTTGTTCTATCACTACATGCACTTGTAAGTAGTTTCTTTCCATCTTCTTGTAGGCTCCTGAATGGCCACAATTCAGGTACTGAATGGCCACAATTACATCACCCTTAAGCCTTCTCTTTTCCAACCAAATACTCAACAAACAAAAACAAATTTTGAACAAAGCAAATACTCAGTCTTTCCTCATAGGAGAGGTGCTCCATTCCTCTAATTATTTTTCTGGCCCTTGTTGGAAGCTGCTCCAGCAGGTCCATGTTTGTTCTATGCTGGGACTCCAGTGCTGCTGCAGCCCTGCAGGTGGGGTCTCAGCAGAGCAGAGCAGAGGGGCAGAATCCCCTCCCTGGCCCTGCTGCCCACCCTGCTCTGGATGCAGCCCAGGACATGTGTGGCTCTCTAGGCTTGGAGTGCCCATGGCTGGGTCATGTCCAGCCTCTCAGCCACCAGCACCCCCAGGTCCTTCTGGGCAGGGCTGCTCTTGATTCCTGCATGCCTCAACTTGTATTGATATCACAGTTTGCTCCAACCAGTGCACATTTCACTTGTCTTATTAAACCTTCACAAGATTCCTGTACACCCACTTTTTGAGTTTGTCCATGCTCCTCTGGATGTCATCACATCTTCCAGGTGTGAAAATATCCATACTTTGTCAAGAAATGCAAAAAAAATTAAAAATCTCTAAAAATAAACTGTGGGTTGTTCTGCCTTTGAAAAGTAATTTGTGAAGACCATGTTCCAGCAAGAATGAGCTCAAAAGAAGCCACAACTTTATTACTACAAAGCACAATATAAACCTTAGAGTAGAAAGTCTAGGAACTCCTATCATCTTTGGGAACTGCTTGCTTCTGTCAGCACACGTGCTCCAAATTTCCTTGCAATGCTGTATTCGCAGGAAGACATAGTTGGACTTCCCAAATGGTGCTCATCCCATATGAATGTAACAACTTATGTGCACTGCCATGCTCTGGCTTTTCTCCTGTAAGACGACGAACCTTTCCAAGTAATCTGCAGGTCTGGTATTAATGGCACCCTGGGTTTTTGGCTGACATGATTTAGGAACAGTACTCTTCAATTCAGTGCTCCCACTGAGACTCTCCAAACCATGTCCAGTCAACTCGCTCCCACTTCCCTCTGTGGAGGGCTGGAGAGGAGAACTGGAGGCACAAAAGTGAAGATCACAGATTGAGATAAGAACAATTTACTGGAATCTTATGGCAATGAGATAAGAATATGAACAGTAACAGCAACAATAATAAAGGAGAGAGTATAAGAAAAAACATGGTTATTGCTCACTGTGGAAACTCCTGAATACCCCACTGCTCCCTCTGGCCCAGAACCTGAATGCCCCCTCCAGTTTGGAACCAATGTTATCCAACTGCTCCCTCCAGCTCAGAATCTGCACCATGCTTACTCAACTGGAAGGAAGCCTTTCTCTTTGGAAGAGACTCCCTTCCCCTGACCCCAGCAATGACATGAGGTAGAACAGAACAATCCTCATAGGTCTTATGCTCTGCCTCTTCTATCCATCTTATTTGTTTCTGTTTCTGGTTTTCTCTTTCACAGCTCACAGAATCCAATATACTCCAATAACCAGATCCACCATGAAAAACTAAGACAGGAGCATATCAAGAAACTGCTGAGTGTCAAAACTCTTCTCTCATCCTCCTTACTTAAACTTAAAACTCCTAATCCTTGCCTCCCCTGTACAGCTGTGGTGGGAAGTGAGAGAGAAACTTTGGTGGGTGCCTGGAATCCAGCCAGGGTCAATCCAACGCACTATGCATTACAGAGGCCACTTTTGACACTCACAGGCCATGAAAGACCACTATTGCATGACACTGCTATCAAAAGTTAATGACAACTGTTAATATTGTGTTTATGTAAATATGGGAATCTCTAGATGTTTCAGAGAAGATTACATTTATGGCTTATACTTAGGGTTTGTATTGCTGTGTCTCTCGTTACTTCCAAAGAGTTACTGAACTCTGCAAATAGTGAGTAAGTCCTTAACAGTAAGTCCTAACAACAGTGTAGGTTGCATTAAAAATGCAGAGCAGAAGGATTCAGCCAGGATTTATCAGTTCTGGACAAACACTTGTCCTGGCATTCTACCTTAGCCTTGCATTGCACTTTCCATGTGGCAAGAGTGCTTGTAAATTCTGAGCTGCTGTGCCAAAAACACATTGCACTGTGTCCAATCGCAAGCTCTTGTACAACCATGAATGTCAGTAACTGTGTTTTTCTTACCTTAGAACTTAACTGCTCCTGTTTGATTTTCTCCACTTGACAGGGCCACAGAAAACTTTGGTGTGTGCTGAAATTTACTACAGAGGCTACTAGGATGTACTGATAAGCCAGAAGCATAAGTCTGGCTGCACTAACACCCACAGACAGGAACAGCTTGGGACCATTACTTCCAGCTCCATGCTGTAGAAAAAGTTCTTAAGGCAACGTTAAATACTAGAGTATTACAACTATCAGTAAAACTCTCTACACTTACAGCACAAAAAACCCACACCAGAACAGAATGGCAAAGGGTAACAGAATTGATTACAGCTAAGTAATCTTAGAATGAAGGAAGCCTCATAATACTACTTCTTTGGAAAAAAAAGTGGAAAATAATTTGGCAGAGAAAGAGAGGAAAGTAATCTCAGCAATTACATGACCGATGACTTCAGCAGAAATCAGGAAACTAATACATTGTGAAAGTCCCCTCCAACACTGCCACATGGGCTCGGCAGTGCTGAGTTGGTGCTTGAACTTGATGATCTTAAAGAACTTTTCCAACCTAAATGACTCTATGATCCCACGTAATGTCAAAAACATAATTAAAATCTAGCACAAAAACAAAATACAGGGAACAGAAAGCTTTTGCTAACTGGTTTTAATGAGAATTGTTTGGAAAGAAAATATACCTTGTGTCCAGAGGAGCTGTCTGCAAGATAAATGTCTTTCATATGGCAATTAAGTAACTAAGAGAGCTAGAGGCAAAACTGCTGAGGACTCACAGGTAACAGCTGGTTCTGAGACAGGTCTGTGATCATGGTAAGATGCATGGACAGAGGTATCTCAGAATCAATTGCATCTAGAAAGATCAAAATTATTCTAATGTGCAAACAAGATCTAGTTAGGAGTAATTTTCTTAGTGGAAGAAACGTCTTTTCTACAGTTTGTGCCCCTTTTGAAAGACCTATGTAGGCACATGGCATTATTCAGTACTGCAATGCTAAAACCTGAGCAACTTTCTTATGCAAGACCCAATGCACAATGATTTAAAAAGTCATTATTTTTTTGGTTTGCAATCAAGTGGTGCCTATATATATTACTAGAGTCAGGGCTTTAGTGTATGAAAACTTTACAGTTATAAACCAGAATGGTTTTCTTACAGGATTATAGTACAAACAAAATTGAGAAAGGACATGTAAACATCAAGGACAGTGAAAGATTGTCAAATAATAACATAAAAAGCTTGAAAGCAAAACTATTACTCCTAAGAAATGAAGGAAAGGTCTAAGGAATGGATGAAAGGCCTTTCATCTTCCACATTGATTGGGAACTGCTAATACAGCTTTGACAGTAACTCCTGCTATAGTGGGCCATCTGAAGGATATTGACAAGAGAGGAACAGTGAATCAACTTTTGCTTGAGAAGCCTACAAATCATGTTAAGTAACAAGGAGTCTAATACAGCAGTGGTTGAGAAAGGACATGAAGATATAAAATATGGATATTGGAGCTTGTGAGAAGTCACTGCTACTGGACTATAGGAAAGTAGTTGATTCAGTTTCACATTCAGAAAGAATACACGCACCACTGGATATCTAACGCAACACGATATCTAATATATGATTTACCTCTAATCATGTGAACGATCTAGACCAAGTGGTCATACACAAGATTTTGTATGAATGCTATCAGTAAAAGGAAGTTCAGAGTAAAACCTGGAAGTATGATCAAAACAGTCGCAAAACCAAATAAGGCACATATGTAATCTGATAAAGATGCCCCATTATGAAAAAAAAAGAACCTGCTAAACCATTCATTTTAAAAAGACCTATTCAGAATGCTTTATAAGCTCAAAAATGCCCACAGTTGAAAGGAATGATGACTGAGGGAAAATCAGTTATATATTTCACATTATTATCTTGTAAAGAAAACTGCCTCTAGATTGATTTGCAGCTCTAAACCAGACTTTAAGTCTTCAATTATAATGCAGAATTGGAATCATACACCTTAGGTCTGAAAAAGTGAGAAAGAATGAATACTGATTCTGTTTTATACAAAAACAGAACAAAAATAAATAAATAAATGCTTCTTGGTTGATACTGGACAAAAATATCAGTAGCTTTACATTGTCCCACAACAGCTTTAGAACCTTTGGTCAATTGCAAACAAAACTGGCACAAGCATTATTACATCAGGTACATTGCTTCCTGAAAATTTCTTAGAATTGACATGTATATTGGGTACAGGGACTGAAAAGAGTGTTGTTCTGAGAAAATCTTTAAGAGTTCTGTTGCTTCAAACAGAATTTATCTAGACATATTTCTGTAGAATAAATTCGTGGCTTTTAATGACATTTCAAAAGTAAACTCAGGAAAAAAAAAAAAAGAATCCAATATTAAAATGCAGAAAAACCCTACCAAAAAATGTTGCTAGCTATACTAGCAGAAGTTCTTCCAAATCAGGTCATAAGGTATGCCAGGGTTTGTATGTCTTTGAACATCCTGTTTCAGTTGACTGGTACAATGAATACAAAACAACATATGTTCAGGTGTTTGGCAAAACTGAGCTTGAAATATAGAAATCATAATAGGGTAGAGAGATCAATGCCCATGGCTTAAACATCTTTACAAGTCAATAATTGAGTCTAAATTCCCTGAACTCTAAATTTCTCCCCATACAACATTTCAGAAAAGCTCAAAGGCAAGCCAAAAACTTCAAAGCAGAGCCAGGCTGCCTAAGCAGCTCTGTGGAGCTACCTTTTGCCATGTCCTCCATTCAGAATCACAGAACCACAGGATGACTCAGATTGGGAGGGACCACAGTGGTTCATTTCAACCAATCTCCCTACTCCAGCAGGGAGTAGACAGTTTCTAGACAGTCCTTGAGTGTCTCCAGAGAGAGAGACCCACAGCCTCCCCAGGCAACCTGTTCCAGTACTTGCCCCCCTGCACAGTGAAGAAGTTCTTCCTCATGTTCAGGTGGAACTTCTTGTGCATCAGTTCCTGCCCACAGTTCTTCCCCCATTACTCAGCACCTCTGAGAAGAGCCTGGACCCTCCTGTCAGACACCTGTGTACATTGATAAGACTCACTCTCAGTCATCTCTTTGAGGCTGAACAGGATCAGTTTCCGAACCCTTCCTCGTAACAGAGATGCTCCAGCTCTTTAATCATCTTTGTAACCCTCTACTGGACCTACTCCAGGAGCTCCACATACTGTCAGACACCTGTGTACATTGATAAGACACTCTCAGTCATCTCTTTGAGGCTGAACAGGATCAGTTTCCGAACCCTTCCTCGTAACAGAGATGCTCCAGCTCTTTAATCATCTTTGTAACCCTCTACTGGACCTACTCCAGCAGCTCCACGTATCTCTTGTCCTGAGGAGCCCAGACCTGGACACAGCACCTCAGGTGACACATATCTCTTGTCCTGAGGAGCCCAGAACTGGACACAGCACCTCAGGTGCGGCCTCATCAGGGCTGAGTAAAGGGGCAGGATCACCTTCCAAGACCTGCTGGCAAAGTTTTTCCTAATGCACCCAGGATAGTCTTCTTGGGCACTGCTGGCTCATTCAGACTCTCTCTGCTGCATTTGGGATTGATAAATAGGTCTAGGGGAAACAACTGTAAGATATATTGTTCATTATTTTTACAGAGGAATTTCTTTCTAGAGCTAAGAAGCTAACAGTGGTATTTGTTTATGTGTGTGTTGGGTTATTTCGCTTGTATTTTTGTTTCAGGTTTTGGGGGTTTTTTTGAGGGGACAAGAGGTTGTTTGGGTTTTTGTTGGTTTTGTTTTTTGGGTTTTTTTTACTCATTTGGTTGTTTTTTTATTCAGCTCCATTTAGAAGTTGCCTTAGGCATTGGAGTTGTTCAATTGACAAGTACAGGTTGGGTAGAGTTCTGAGGGATCCAGTCTAGTGAGTGGCATCCCTGTCCATGGAAAAGGGTTGGAAGTGATCTTTCTGGTCCCTTCCAACCCAAAGCCTGTTATGATCTTGAGTGATAAAGTGCACTGTAGACCAAGGCTTCCAAGGCAACTGCTGAGAGGACACATACATTAGAGTACCTTAAGAAAGAAAAGAATTATAAAATGTCTGAGACACAGCAAATTAACCAATTTGTCTCAATGAAACATTTTTACTTTGTCAGGAGACAAAGGCTTATTCTGTTGAAGAAGTGGGAAAAAACTTCAGAAAAAAACAAAGGGGAAGAAATTTTTTCTTTGTGTACATACCTCAAAGAAAAGAGAATAATGACTATTTTAATTTATTGCTGATTCATATTATTTTAATCAAGCTGAAACAGGCCACACAAAACTGAATGCATCTTGTGCTAGACACTGTACATAAATATTATGCACTTATCTCCTTTCCAAGCATCTTATATAATATACTTCAGTTTCTTTTTATGACAGACTTGAAATTATTTAAGCATTTTTTGTTATGCAATTTGGGTAATCTCTGTGGTTACTTCTATGAAGCACCAGCCTTTAGGCTTTTGAAATACATATCTAAACTGGGAGCCCTACATATTTTGGAAATTTCTCTAAGAAGAATCATATTTAAGGAACAACTGTAAACACAGCTTTTATGAAAATATCTTGAAGATCCCTGAAACTACTTTATAGACTTATGATAAGGTTTTATTCCTATTAAAATAATCCAATTATAAGATGGGCCACTGGAATAAATATTACTCAAAATTCTTGTACCACAGTCATACAAACACCTTAATATTTATAATCACCCTTAACTAGTATAAGAAATTAGTGCTACGTTACGAGCTTATCTTTATTTTTATTTTGTATTTCATAAAACATATACATAGTTTACACAGGCATGTAAGAAGATGAAGTCTGCTTTATAGTTAAGTAACAAATGAAGCTTTCCACCAGAAATCCACATTGAGGCACAGCTATTAGGGTCACTAGATCTAAGAACAAAGCAAATATTATTCATTACAATAAAAATTATTCATTTTTATTGTAACCACTATTCCAAACAAAGAGAAGGAAAATTCATTCCCAGAGGCCCACGTAAACTTCCATGAATCTCACAGAGCCTTGATAGAAATGCCTCAATATAGATAAAATGATCTGTCAGCCCTTCTGGTGTGAGTTCCATGCAGAGAAAACCTTTTTTTTTGACAAACCTTTTTTTACAGAAGTTGTTGCATGTTTTACGACATATTGGAACTGGAAGGTCAAATAAGAGCCCTAAAGAAGTAAACAAATTATTGCTTTTGTTAGTTTGTTAGTATATTATACAGAGAAAACAGTTGCTATCTACACCTTAAGTCCCTCTCTCTAGTACAGTGAGTGCAACTCCTCTCTAATACAAACCTATAGTTGTTCTGGTTCCTGGTAAAATGATATAGTTCTGTCAATTTCCATAATATCGAAATGAAAAATCAAAAAATATTTTGGCTTTAGTTTTAATTTTTTACCTGCAAAAACAGATTTTGTTTTCTTTTTTTTTTTAATTTTAGCAAAAAGATTTGCAGCACTGAAATAACAGACAAGTGCTTATTTTTTAATTCTTTCTCTAGGATTTGCGAGAAAGTACACACTATTACTTTTAGGAAAAATGCTCATAACAAAACATCTGTAAAAGCATATCTTGAATAGTGCTGCTACATTTTGGCATCTTTGCATAAGTATAGTACAGGAAAGAATGCATTTGAAGTGCTTCTGGTCATTCAGTATAAATTTAAGGCAAATTAGAGTGATGCATGACACAATCTGAGGTAACAGCATACAACAGACATTTAGTGAAGAATACAGACCCTTACCATTCACAAAGGTCTCTTCCCCAGCACTATACAGCAGAAAGTGGAGTAGGCAACATGGAACAGTGTTGGTCAGATGTGGAGGTTCTTTCCTGTTCTGAACAGCATTTATAAACTGTTTATAACTCAATGTCACTCCATTTGTGGAACACTGCTTTCCAAAATAGCAAGATAAATGTATGGATTTTTAGTTTCCTACCAGTCTTACTGCTCCTGGCATTTGCCTGGTTCTTTCTCTTCATAAAGTGTACAGTAAGAGTTCATTCAGAAAGGGTTCTTTCTCTTCACAAAGTCTACAGTAACTACAAAGATTTTTCTGCCAGCAATTAAAAAAAGATCAACATAATGAGAGTTACACAGTTTTTGGCTGCTAGATTACAGATACAGAAAGCTTTTTACCATTTGAGACAGAAAGAGTTCAGAGTTTGCTGAAAAGAACTCCCAGATCAAGCTTTTTCAAAAATGTCTTCAAATTATTTTGAAACAAAAATTCCTCATTATTATTATGTAGCCATGACCATCCTTTCAGTCATCAGCTGTGGTGTTACATGATCACTCAAATTTTATGAATACAATAGTAACATGTTTCCAACACAGGCTGGAAGAAGTCCCAAAAGACTGAGGTACAAGTCACAAAATTCTTGCCTTAAATAAACAGATAGAAGGCAATTTAGTTAGAATTCATAACAACTGTGACCAAAGGAGGTATTTAACCCAGATAAATTAACTCTGCTTTTATTTTTATTCACCAGGATGTGCATTATGGTACAACTAACTCTGACCCTTCTTTTGGACACCTGTGGAAAGTGACATCCTTCTTTCTGGGGTGGGTGACCTAGATTGAGCACAAATATTCACCCCAAAATCAAGAGTTATGAATCTGCAAGTATTTTCTGTTTCCACAAACGAGGTATAGTTTGTGAGGTATCACATTAAAAAAAAGATTCACTTAGTGAGATGAATTGCTTTAAAATAAGTTGCCCTAAAATTAGGAACCTAAAAGCTATATTTAGACAATTAAAGGACTGTCCCAGTTTTCAAAGTGTTTCCTTATCTGGATGGAGCAACTGGGTGATCATCTTCCTTAAAACAATCAGGCCACCTATTTAAAGTGTGTTGGCTAAGTTTTTAAAAATCAATGTAAATATTGATTACTTAAATAGACTCCATCACTAAACAGTGTTTAGAGCACATTATTCAACTCTTCTGAAGGAAAATTAAGGCAAGCAAAGGGTTTCAAAAAAGAATATATAAGAGAAACTTAGGTAAAGGTAATTAGATTGCATCACTATTGCTTTTTTTATATCTACTAAGACGACTATGGAATAATCCTAGATTCATCAGAATCAAATATTTTAATTCACTTCTTATGCAGTTCAATATGACTTAAAAAATTCATATACAGTTTTCCCTTAAAATTCAAACAAAGAAATCACCAAAATGTACAACTATCTGTTTCTACTTAAAAAAAAAAATTCAGGAAGATTACATTAGATTTTCCATTACTACAAACTTACAAGAAGTACAAATCTCTTTGATTTCCTACAGAAGCTGTATTGCCTTTCTGGAGATTTTCTTAAAAGTTGTAAACAACATTTTTAAAAGAAAAAAAAAAATTAAGGTTAAGACTCTAAGAGCCATCAACAACAAGACCTTTATCTCCATTTTCATAACATAATTATCTAACTCAGTAAACCTTGCAGTTTGTAATCCATCTGTAGCACACATTGCAATTCTAAATTAAAACAATAAACAACCGAAATACAAAAGTGTTTCAGATGCTCTTATTCAGCAATAGAAAAAGAAAACGTCCCTTTTGTTTTTTCTTTTCATGCAAACCTTAGAGACTGACACTCAAATTTTATCCTGAGCTATGGAAGAAAATAATCCAAATGGACCTGCAGTAATAAAGTGCAGCCCAAATCCTATGTATATTGGTTTTCTCTGACAAATAATATCTAGATGTTCAGTTTGATTAATCCTTGTCTCCTCAACTCTTAATCTTTATGATACTTTGTCAGAAAGTTTATCAGAAATATTATTGTAAACTGTGGTCCCATATTGGCAGCAGTCAGCAATAAGCAGTACACTGTTTCCTTGGTATTTTATTTGGTCATATTCAAAGTGATCCAAATTGTGCAAAAGCTTATTTCCCTCAAATGTAACTGTTGGATATCACAATCTGAAAGTGTAAAACATTGATGGATTCAAAGGGGTCAGCTGTCAGTATTCTGGTACCTGAATAAATTCACTTTCCAGATACTTAAATTAAGCTGCTCTTTTCTGCCTGATAAACAGACCTGGAATTATTGCTAACTTTTTATTTCATAGTACAAGTGAACAATTTTGCATGCATGCATCTTTCTGTAATTATTAGTAATTTCGTATACATGTCTATAAACACTTAATCTCATGAAGAGCAAACTAAATTCCCTGAACAGCTATTGAACCATTGTCATTCTATTTTATGCAAAGCATATTTTTTCTCTGTTGTATAAGCAAGATATTGCACCCTACTTCATTTTCCCCAGATGTTATTTATGAAGACAGTGAGGCCATTTTAAATTTTAGGGTGCCATCCGTTCTCATGAGCCTTCCCACAAAAGCCTTGAGGGGTCTGAATAATGACCTCTGAAAATTTCAATCTTTTTCCTTTGCTACAGTTTATTAGTGCACATTTTTCTTCTAATGAAGTATTCTACAAAGTCTTTCAGAAACTGATTATGAAAATCCACCCCCCCAGAAAACAATTAAAAATCTTAGTGTGTAAAGTTTTCTTTGGAATTGCAGGATGCTGAAACAGAAAAACCAAACTGAACATCTACTATTTCACATTTCTCTGCCTGGATTAAAAAAATAGGATACAACTACAAATGTTGTTGCAACACACCAACAGAAAATTGAGTCTAAGTAGCTGTGACTTACCTTTCAACGTTACCATACAATATGATTTACTTTAGATGAAGGCAAATTCTTATTTGAGGGTTAAAATTTTTCAAAAAGTAGACCAGAAAAAAACCCATAAGCATAATCACTTTCATAACCATCATTATAAGCATGGTCACCTTCTCATGTCTAAAATGAATCTGAACTTTTATATTTAGCTTAACACTGGTAAACCTTATCTAAAAAGCTTAACTGCAACAAATTCCTATCTATATTCATTAAAATTCTCAAAACACATGGATTTAGCACTGCCCTAGTACCTCACATGTTTGACCCAACTTAGATATATGACATAATGAATACTTGGATCTGGCTATGATAGCCAACATGCAAAATAATTAATCATCAAAATACAAGGCATCTCAAAAATTTCACTGCTGACATCTTAAAAATAATTGCAAGACTGACACCAAGAAGATATAAAAGAGTTTGGAAATTTGTAGAAATACAAAGAAACTAGAACACACAGCTTACAATGTTTTCAGGTGAAGAACTGTTCAAAATATAGACAAGAAAAAAAAAAGAACACCAGGAAAGGTTATTTCAGACTTATTGTACTACATGGTGTAAAATAAACTGCAATTTATTTTGTGGCAAAGTACGGCACTATAGTTTGACGTTAGAATATCTATCCCCTTTCTGAAAAATCCAAGAGATGCCCACAACCATTAAGTAAAGATTGTTTCATTTTTAATTATCTATACTGACATTAAGCAAAGACATTACTTCATACTTTGCATTTAGTATAACAGTGAGGGGAAAAACTGAATTATTATAAAAATAATGCTAGCAGACTGAGGTAGAGGACAGACCTCACCCAACAGCCTCCCTCAAGTTCCTGGGACTCACTAGTAAGGTCTTAGAAACTTCCTGATATTAGCTAATAATTTTCATCTCCTTAATGTGGGCAGTGTGCTATGTCCTAGTTTAGTAGGACAGAGAAAGTATTTCCTAATGAGGAAACGTAACAGGGAAAGACAAAGGACCCAATACAGTGAAGCACAAAAAGAAAACCAATGCCATTTAATTTGATTGTGCTGGGTTGGTTGCCTCCTTAATGTAAGTTTGTAGCTGACAAACTGTGAGGATTTTCAGATGTATTATTTATGTCAGTTCTTCAGGCAAAAGCAGGGCATGTTTGGAGCAACAAAGCTCACTTTTACACTGTTCAAAAGCCTGCCAATCTTATAAAGAACAACACTTGTTCAGCTACAAACTTTTCATTTTATGATTTTTCACAGTGCACTCTATGCAAGGGTAGCACTTAAATTTGGATCTGAAAGGACACAAGCTAAAGCCTTTAAGCAGAAGATGTAACATAAAGCCTTTGTGAAGGGTACAACCAGCACAAATTCTTAGAGTGCATTTGACAAATTCAAATCTTCTAGCACCTAATATTCTGTTGCTAAAAAGAAGTTTTAGTACTCAGACAAACCTTCAAAAGTAATAAAATGTAACTGAGAGAGACAACCTGAAAGAAAAACTCAGTGATGCGAGCTCTGTCCTGCTTAAGCCTGAGTGCAGCCTTAGTTCTGAAGTCCATCAAATGTCAACATTAGTTATTTAACTGATTATTTAGTGGATACATGGTGTATGAAACAGACTCTAGAACTGGATAGACTGGGAAGAAAATGCAGAGAAAAGCTGGAAGGTGTGTCAAAAAACTAACCAAATTGCAGAAATAAAAAAATTTCCTCATACATAGTATAAAGATGTCTGTGCTTTGTATTTGTGGCCAAAACAGTGATGACAGCACACCTGTGTTTTGGCTGTTATTTCATACCTTGGAATGCTTCCTTTCTTGTTTCAAACCTGCTGAGACTGGGCTTGAGGTTGGGAGTCAATAGAGTCAAGACAGGTGACCCATACAACCGAGTGTCATACTCAAGGAGGTGAGGATGAAGGGGTGAATGTTTGTGATTATATTTCTCTGTGCAAGCAATCATTAGATTTGCTGAAGCCCTGATTCCTAGGAAGCAGTTCGATATCTAACTGCAGATAGAAAGGAGTGAATAAACTCTTCTTTTTGCTCTGCTTGCACACAGAGCTTTTACCTTGCCTATTAAATTGTCACTATCTTGATCTGTGAGTGTTCTCAGCTTCCTTCCATTTGCCCACACAAGAATGGTCCCCATTTGCCTTTGCAAGAGAGATGCGCAAGCAAGGGGCTGGGTGGGTGGGTTTTTGTCTGCTGGCTGGGGTCAGCATATCACAGCCCTGAAAGCACTGAGCAGATATTACTAAGTGTTGAATTATTCCTCCAAAGACTGCATCTTGACAGGAATAAAGAGGCATACACAAGTAATTTTATTAAAAAACAAACAAAAAATCCCCCCCAAAAAACAAACCCAAGCCAAACCAAGCCAAGCCAAACCAAACCAAACCAAACCAAACCAAACCAAACCAAACCAAACCACACAAGTAACTTGTTCCATAATGATGGACGATAATTGTACAATAAAAATACGAAACCATTATAATACTATGTTACATGACATAGACAAGTTTTTAATAGTTCTTCAGCCTTCAATCACAGTTCATTCATGTTGCTCCTTACATTACTGTATGTAAGCTTTGAGTTTCAGCAGTTATTTTCTCAATGCCAGAAGAGACTAATTCATGTTAAGTGCCCTAAATCATTATGTAAAAAGATCCTGTCAAAAGCCCAAACCAATTCTGTAATGCAATAAAACCCAGTGAAATTTTTCTTCTATGATTTTTATAAAACCCATTACCATATGCCCCCCAAACTAAGATGAAGGAAATCAATAACAGATAACATTGGAAAGGAGATTATGAACTTGTCTCTAGATCTGTACTACATACCTGCCTACATTAGTTCAACCTGTGCTCTTCCTGGAACCAAATGTACTCACTAAGATACTCCTGATAATGCAAATATAACACATCAACACAGATTCTGATAAATTAATGCCAAAATATGATGGCTGCCTTGTCTTTAGGTGTTGTAGATTTCCAATGACTGGTCACTTTCTGAGTGCCTAAATGTGGTACAAACAAAAATTAAAATCAAATAGTGTAAACAATGCATCACTGCGTTGTAGCAAGGACACTTGGAAAAGAAAGGACTTCAGACACTGCCCTTGACAAAGAATATTACTTTTTTTCATTTTTTCCAGGAAGAACATTTAATTTTCTGTGTTTACAACAAAAGCACATAATCTGACAATTGAAATGATACAGTTTTCTAGGTGTGTATTTCAAAAGGACAATCTTGCAGAAGTTTAAAAGGTATACATACTAACATCAAATAGATGCTAGTGTCTCATTTCTCTCTTTACACTCATTTATAGAACAAATACCATCATTTAGCTCTCCACTTGTATCAAACGAAATTACTTTATAATGGAAAAAGTTACTTTATAATGGAAAAATACTGTCAAATATTATTTTATAAAATGTGCAGCTGTACACATAGTAAAAATGGTCATATGGCTATCTGATATAGTTCCTTCTTCTAGAGCTGCAATTCTTGTAAGAATTCAAAGTTAACAAGATTCTTAGAAGAACTATGACTCACTTCAGTTAAAAATTATAACAATTTTTACAAGGCATAAAGAATCCAGGAAAAATTCTCAGAGAACACAGGCTCTCCAGATTTGAGTATAGCTGTTTTAACTTCAGATTTCAGTATGGCAAAACAAATGTATGTTACTATCAGAAACTATCCTTATAGCGTCTGCTGTCTATGGTCCTAGGCAGTTAAGTGTGAATTTGTTTTACCCAATTGACAAAGGTTATTTGCCAATTAAAGCTTTAAATAAAATGACTTATTTCAAAGATATTTGCAACAGTAACCCAGCAAACAATAAATCTCTTGAAACTTAAAATCTATTACCTGAACCAGAGCCTCTTAAACACTTCTGATAATATGTATTTTTAGTTTTAGATTATACTGGTTTTGAGCATACTGATTTATGAATATCAAAATCAGATATTCACTTAAAATCTTCAAATACAGACAACAGCTCTGTGAAAGTATACATTGCAATTTATAGCATAATCAATTAAAAACTATTTTACCTGTAAAATGAAACTAAATTAGTAATTCAGACTGCTCCACATTACCACAATCAATGTAGCATCTTTACTGCATCTGAAAAAAATACTACATAAAATTATGATCTTCCAAATTGGAGATGATTTTTGGTTTGCACCAGGCATATACTTATATACATACATATACACAAAATTCTTGCAATTGGGTAAGATGACCATTCAACCAATGTTTGGGCTTTTCATAATTTTTATCTCTTGAAATACCCCAGGATTCTTAGTGCTCCAATGAGGTACCTACATGGTACCCAATACTCTCAAAGAAAGTACTGCCTGGAAAATGCAACATGCTTAGTTTTGCATCTGTTCAAACTTAAATTTGAATTAGCATACCCTGGTCTTCCAGCCTCACTATAGCATATCACTGTTCTCACACCAGTCTCTAAAAACTTTCTCCAGCTGTAATCTCACTGAACTAACTACTGGTCTTCAGAGCAGAGCCACTAAGTTGATCAGAGGGCTGGAGTACCTCTCCTTTGAGGAGAGTCTCACACAGCTGGAGTTGTTCAGCCTGGAGAAGAGAAGGTTCCAGGGAGACCTTCCAGCACCTTCCAGCACCTGAAGGGTCCTACAAGAAAGATGGGGAGGGACTTTTTACAAGAGCATACTGTGACAGGACAAGGAGGAATGGCTACAGAACAAAAGAGGGACAATTTACATCAGATATTTGGCAGAAATTGTTTACTGCGGAGGAAGTGAGGCACTGGCACAGGCTGCCCAGAAGATCTGTAGCTGTCCCATCCCTGGAAGTGCTCAAGGCCAAGTTGGATAGGGTTCTGAGCAACCTGGTGTAATAGAAAGAGCCCTGCCAATGGCAGTGGGATTGGAAATATATGGCTTTTAAGGTCTTTTATAAACCAAACCATTCTGATTCTATGATTTCCAGAACACATTCTCTTTTTCAGAGAATATTTTTAATTTTCCAAAATTTTGACATGACATTAAAAATTTTCTACAGAGATAAAATTAAAATGCAGCTGACTTTTAAGACCTTGAAGTTCTCTGAAAAATGGCTGGGCAATTTTTCTGCTACCAAATGTTAAAAATACAGTCATTTCTGTAATTCCAATTCAGTTTTAAAAATGCTTGTAGAGAGTAGTTAATTCTACAGTTAATATGCTTATGATGTACAATCATGTCCACTCAAACCAAATTTAGTACAAAGCAAGGAGCCAAAAACAAGAGTGAAAAACTGTCTTTCCTAGAATAAACTGAGGACTAAGTTCAGTCTTAGGATTCAGACTTTGGTTGCCCAACATTATCAGCATGAAGGTCATCCAGGCACGACTGCTGGGTAGGATGCTCCTTTTCATTGCTCTTGCATCATTAAGTGTAAATTAAAACATACCCCTCTCAAATATTTTAGTATCTTAGGAAACACTGAATTCACCAGATACATAGTTTGTATTGTACTTTTGCTGTGTTGCCATACCCATTTTTTAACCCAAAAATATGCTCAGTGCCTTGTGGAAAGATTGCACAAGAATTGTGGGCAATTGCATGACTAGATGAGCAGGCTGTTCTCAGTGCCTAAGAAGTGCTCTCTAAAGTTATAACTGTTAAATACTTTTCATTACTGAAGCGGAACAGACAGCTGGAACTGGGGGTTCAGATGTGTCCTTTCATAAATTCAAAAATAAAAACTTGTATTAATATCTTTGATAAATTATCTTCATAAATGGTAGTGTGCAGGTGCTTAAACTGTTCTTAATTAAATCGGAAACAACACATTTTTCCACAATACTGGTTCTCCCTATCCCACCTTTTCCCTGATTCATCCTCCCCACCTCCCAGATATTTTAAGATTTCTTATATAACATAGGAAGAGATTTACTTTTACAGTTTTTAAATTTTTAAACAATGTTTTAGACTCTATTGCAGAAAAAGTAGTCCTTCTCAACACCATCCCCACCCAGTAATCACTATAATTTCTATAGCAGTATAAAAATGCTATAGAGGCAAAATACAAACTTCCTGACCATACAGCAAACTATGTATCACTGTATATGCCATATGATTTAAGCATGGAATGTTAAATACATTAAATATATAAGGCTAGAAAATCTCAAAAGCAGATACAAAAGTCCATCTTCAAAATTTAGAGATAGAAGATGGATCAGTTTCATATACACATTATAAAGTCAGGGTTCCAATACACAATGATAATACTCTAGTCCTCAACTTAATTATTTTCACAGCAAATCAGTTCTGGATATTGTCTCATACACTTCCACTGAGAATAATTACATTTTTATAGCATCGTAAGAAACATCCAGAAGTGAAGATGATTTGCTGATAGGAAATTGTATGACTCCAAACAACCAATACTTTAACACAAGAACATTTCCTATCAAGACTGTTAGACCATGGAACAAATCAGTAGCAAAAATCAAAAGTATAAGCCATATTTTCATGTTCTAGCTCAGCTGATGTATCAGCTAATATTTATTTACCTCCAATCATATAGTTCCAACTACATTATTATGCTGGCTACAGCAAAATAGTAAACCCAACAGGATCTGATGTAGCACAAAAAGTAATAGAGAAATATTTAGTTTTAGTTTTTTTCCTCTCTGAACCAGAGCAACATGGGTCAGATGAGACAAGAGAAGCAGCCAGTTCTGGCCAGAATATTATGGGGGCTCCTTTTCATCCACTTTAACATGAAACCACCACCTCCGCTGCCTACTCACGCCATCATTTAAACTAAAAAGGCAATCAGCTACTGGTGTGTTTTGGCACTGCCATGTAGTTTGAATGTGTTGGTATTTTGAACAAAGAACTGTGCAAGTTTCCCAGAATATAATTCACAAAACTAAATGGCAATAGTGTATCAGCGGGATGGTGAGTCATATACCTTTCACTGATGTTCATGCTTGACAAAAGCAAAACATAATTCCTGGAAATTTCTGGCTCAGTCACAAACATCCTCTGCCCATCCACCATTCTGACAGCCTGGTGTTGTTCCGACAGTCTCAAAAAATCACTAGTAGGAACCCCAAAGAAAGGAACATGATGCAGCATAATACAATGTCATACCTTTTATTCTTTCTTCTGCCAAAAATCTAGCTTGGTTATTAGTTGTCAAAAGGACTATTCTGTGAAGTAGCAAGGACTTTGAACTCCTAGTGAGCTTCCACAACAATGTGTCATGGAAGACACATCTTACACCACAACAGGCTCTAAATCAGGAAAGGTGAGCTACTGGCATTGATAAGAAGTTTGTACTTCAGCACAAATAAAAAAAACCCCAAAATTTAAACAAAGCACTGCTTTGTTTCTGAATAAATTTGACACTGACCATAAAAATTTTATAAACATAAACATTCTACACTAAATTAGTGGTGTGGTGTCCTTAGAAAAATTTCTTAGATCAAACAAAAAAACAGGTGAAGTTCTTGTGCAAACTAAGGAATGGCTTCAATTTGGGTTTTACTAATATGTCTTAATTTCTTTCTTAAAAGTAAAAAGATAGAGCTAAATGAATAAAAGACACTCTCCATCCTGTGTTGCACATACACCCACAAGTTCCTGGTCTATTTCTTCAACTTCAACATAAGTGAAAATTGATGGGCATCACCCTGTTTTCTACTTAGATTTCACTGGTGTAAGTAGTCATAGTCTCCAGTGAGCTTGCTCTGTTTCACCCCATGCCCCTTTTATTTTTTATAGTCTAGCTTCACAACAAAGTACAGTAGAAGCAGGGAAGGTATATGCATTTGCACTAAAGCTCCTATACCTTTTTTTGTTCTTCCACCTTCAGCTGCAGTCCTATGCATCATAGTAGGAGAGCTAAAGAAAGAGACAAGAGACAGCTAAAGAAAAAAACCCCTGAACTTATTTTCTTAGGCTAAGTGGTCTCACTCTTGGATTCTAGAGGCACAGTTTGTCAATGAACTTCCAATCAGCTCTGCCTGTGCCAGGTCTCTTCCCTCTCCACACATAAAGGATTGCTTACAAACTAGAATGGGACACTAAGGAGTGCAGACAGTGATGCTACGTTTGGGTCATAATTCACTAGCTGAGAGGTTTTGCTTCAGAGTTTCTATACCTATGGCACTAAAATGGAACAGTTCACATTCCATACACCATGTGTAGGTTTGGAAAATACTGACAACGTTTCTTACGGTATCCATTTTGAGATATAAGAATTGTTTTCTTCCCCTATGTGCAAAATTCCATTTTCTGCCTATTTTTTCCTGAGGAATGACTTGAACAATTGAATGCTATGTACAATAAATGATAATAAAAAGCACACTGCATACAAAAGTAAAGCAAGTCTGTTCCGACAGCACATGCACAACCATATTGAAAAATTACAAAAGATTGATGCAAAAAAAGTGTAAAAATACCCCAAGGTATTTCAAAGTTCAAATAAGAAATTGAAGATAAAATGCTGAGAAAACACATGAGAATTCAAAAAAGCAGCTGCAGTGGTCTAAAGTCTTCTGATATGGCGTCATGTACAGCATATGGAAGGGCAAAAAAGGCAAACTGCTGCCAAGAACACAGGTAGAATATTAGGTAGAGAAACTTAGGACAGATAAATTGATACTGTGAATCTCATCTAATAAGATCACAGGATGTACTGAGATTCAAAATGCCAAATGAAATCTGTCAAGAACTGACAATAGAAGCAAGGGAGCAATGTATTTCTGTAGCTGTAACTGATGAAATAGTGGTATAGATAAAGAGAAACAGAGAATCATATAATGTTCCTCTAGAGACAACAAGATGTTCACTGCTGCTGCCCCTAACAGATTTTACATAAGTTCATTATAGAGAAATGCAGAGAACAAGTGGGAGCCCCTCTTAGCACTCTGGCTGAGCAACTACATTCTACTGCATCTCTATAAAGTAAGATTATATTATACTAATAGTGGCTCAAGTTAAGCCAAAGACATCCTCAAAACATTTTGTCCCCACTGTGTTGGGTCACATACTATACCTTCCACATCTATCCCAAAAATTCAGTACTGTGCACACATTTATCTTGAAACAGTTTCAATGCACTAATCAATACTGCATTTATACCTAAGGTAAAGGGAATTGGGTTACTTTTGGAACAAAAGGAATCCAAAACACGCACATCCCCACAGTGGTTAATACCGTTCTAAATGTGGATTCCATAGATTAACAGATTTCAATCCAGAAAGATTAATCTAGTAGTAATTCTAGTACATTATTTATATCCTCCTAAACAGCTTTTAGAAACCAGATCAGTCTGTTGTGCTGTGCTGCAGATGGAAAGAGCAGAATATTGTCTCAGCAACTACAAAAATGGTGTTCTGCCTTTCAGTTTAGTGGTTCCCTGATGAAGAGAATTGATTATCTAGCAGAATTCTTTCTGTTCAGCAGTTTTTCTAATGCATAAACAGAAAATTCAGTTTGCTAATACACCAAAAGCAGTATCCCTCTTTACTGTAACATAACTGACACTCAATTCAGTCTGGATTTTGGACCCACCTCAAAAGAAGGACTACTTAATAGTATATGCTGTGTCATTATGCAGCCAAGAGGAACTACCAGGTCTATCCATGTCTACTCTTTACGTTATTTTTCTACAGCCTTGTCTGTCCTGTAGAAACTGAGATGGAGCACCAAACCCACTTCATGGGTTTTTCTGGAAAAATGCAAATTAAAAAAAAATATGCAATTGCCCACATGCAATGCTGTCTTTTTCTCTTTGCCATTCTACAATCCCATTTTCCAATACTGTCAATAAAACAAACAAGTAGTTCTATAAACCACATATTTTATATGCATCAGAGTAGACGAATAAAAGCAAAATAATCTTACTGAAGAGCAGTAGGTCCTGTGCAGGAGGACACGTTGCTTAGGGATGTGCCAGTGCTGACTGTTCTGCTGCAGTGGGGCTTGAGGTCTCCAGGTTTTTGCCTTATGACTTGTACCTTTCCCTATCATGAAGCTCCGGTACCGTATTTCACACAGAGCATTTATGAATCTCCTATGTATATATATATACACCTAATTTTCCAAAATTTCCTAAATATTAGCAACTATTTGAATAAAACTTACCAAACCATAAACTGTAGCTGGAATGAAAAAAGAGGGCAGAAAACATTGAGGAAACGCACAAAAAGGAAGATTGTAAATTCCTTTTCCTACAAATGATCAGCCCACATTTTTTAGCTTTTTCGAGAAGAATGACTGGCATGCAGTTTTTACCTTCTTCTAAGAATCACAAGTGTAATGTTTCATGCCATTCATGCACATTTGTTAGTTGTTTTTTTAACAAACATTTTGCTACATCTAATTGGAGCACAGTCAGAATGCTACAGAGTCATCTATTCTTTCCAATTCAGGACGCCTACTCAATGTAACACTCCACATTGCCTGGTTTCTTTCACTATTTAATATATTTTACTTCCTTCACCACGTCTGACCTTTTTGATGTTTTAATCAATGTTACTTGCTCTGTTTCTTATTAATTAAATAATTTTCATTACTTATTTTCTTAATTTGTAAATTACTTGGCTTGAAAACTAGTATGACAAGAAAAACACTGAGATAAGCAGACAGATGGAGTTTTGTTTTTCTAGTAAAGAGCATTTCAGAGTTGCACTATAATTCTAGCTCTCCTCTTCCTGAGACATACTAATTTTAACCTGAAAATTGAAACTGAGGTATTCTAGATTACATATATTTTTGATTTTCTAATTTTACTTTTTACAAAGTCCCTGAAATTCTTGTTTTTGCACATTCTGTGTGTGTGTGTGTTTGTTTTTGTTTAGTCAGGGTTTTTTTTGGTTAGTCATTTCTCCAATTTCTATAGATCTTTTGCCAAAACATGAATTAAAATTTTCGCATTTATGGAAGAAAGTGAGAATCATCTTTCTTCACCAGTTGCTTCCCCTCAGTTTCTTTTAGGTAAAATCCCATTTTAGTTCCCAAGCTGCTAGCTAATTATTTTCAATTTGCTTCAGAATCTGTATTAGCAGTGCACTTTAGCAAAAAGTCTAAATCCAAAGCAAAACTCAAAATAGCTTTTAAAAGCTATTGAACAAAATACAAATGAAAGAAATAATGCCATTACATTTGAGAGAAGCATCAAATTATTTATTTAGTTGAGTGTTCATAATGTCAAATATTTATTTGATAGTACACAGTTCTACTAATCATACAAGACTGATTAGTCTAAGCAGTGCAATCTCTCCTCACACTCTAGACAGAAGATGATGAGATATACAAAATATGAAAATAAGATATTTTCAACTTTTTGACCTACAAATATTTAGATGTGATTAACCTTTCATCAAAGTTTTAGATTTTTTTTTTTAAGACTACAGGGAGAAAGCCTTGTCAAATGAGTAAGTTTCTTCAGACTGGTAGCATTTTCAAAAAGTTAAGATCTTTAATGAAGATCTTTCATTAAACTCCCCTCATTTTCAATACGTCCAAAAGTTTTCTTGCTCATACTCCACTCTATAGCCTTTAGAATCAATACATCCTATCTCCTAATGCTCAAATGAAAGGCAAAATAACTTTAAATATAAACTTTATTACAAATTACTAATAAGGGGAAGTGACAAATCTTTAGCACTTTTACATGAAGCACATAAACTCTTGAACGCAAATTAAAAGAGAAACAAAACCCCCACATTCCATCCCCCATAATTCTAAATTGTAGTAAATGTGAAGCATGTTTAGCTAAATCATCTGTGAAGGAAATCATTCCCTTCTGATGTGTAATCATTGTAATTTAGGTGTTGATATAAAACATTAGCAAATCACAAACCATTATAATTTAAGTGTTGATAAAAAACATTAGAGGATCATGTGATATCAGAAAAAGCAGTGTTTCAAATAAAATCTTGGCAACAGCTAGCTTAAAAAATGACATCACAGCTTTATAGACATAAGGGTGTTACATCATAGCACAGGAAACTTTTGTTTTATCTAACATTTTTGTACAAACTTGTTTTTTGGACATTCTTATGCCCGAAAGACTGCCAGCTTCTTTAGCTGTAAAAGTAGGTGCTATCTTTCCTTACTTCTGAATTATTTCCTTAATTTTGAAATGCTGTTACCATACACCACCTCTTCAGTATTTTGCAGTACTATATACATGAAAATTACTTTCTCGAATTTGTTACTTTAACTTTGCCATTTCCTAGGAAAATCACTGATTGCCTGTCAACTGCAGGAACAGTTTGTATGAAATCTGATCTGTTCTGTTACCATGATGTCTCTTGGATGTGTACAATGACTTTTGCTCAGTGACTGCTTGCATAATGAAAGAAATGTAAAGAAAAAAACTTATTTTTGGATAGCATTATTTTCTCCCAGAAGAGATGATGAAAAAAAATGCTTTGGAGTTAAATACCATTAAAGTTAATGAGAGGTTGTGGATTAATAACATTCATAGACACATTGACTGCTACAAAGCATGAAGAAGTAGCTGTGGTTTCCTTATCCCTGGAAATGTTCAGGGCCAGGCTGGATGTGATTTGAGCAACATGGTATACTGGAAGAAAGACAGAGGGGCAGAGGGGTGAAAATGAGATTAAGATCCCTTCTGGTCCAAACCATCCTATAATTCTGATTCTGTGAAATAGTAAAGAGCTTTAATTCTCCCAGATGCTAGGAATTTTTTTATTTAAAAAAAAATTAAAGAAAAAAATTGGGGAACCAAGCACTCAGATTTCCATACAAGCCACCTTTAATTTACCTCAGTTATATGTACTCAGAGAGTTGTTTAATACCCTGAAAACTAATCAGAAATACAAAACCTACTCAAACTCTTAGTCATTGAGAATGAGTCAGTAACAATTCATAGAAAGGAACAACTAGGAGCACAAAATTTGGGGTTGTTTTTTGCAAAGTTCTCTCCTTACTGCATATGTGATGCTGTTCTTCTGGTTATACACAGTAAAAATCGTAATATGAAAGCACTCTTGTATTATTGCTCCTACCACTGTTGAACTTTGATTTTCATCTGCCAAAAAGCATCTTACGTAACTGCAATTTAGTGCGTTCTTCACTCTATCAATGTAATAAGAATTCCTGCTGAATTTATGGCATTCACCTAACCATACAATACTGCAACCCACTTCTGTGAACAGGTCATTGTCTTTCTCAGCTAAGAGACTGAAAATTTCATAAATTCTTATGATCTAAGTTGTCTGTAAGCTTCTAGAGAAACTAAAATAATAGTTTCTAACCCTTACAGTTCATAAAAGAAAAAAGTGTAGAGCACTTCTATGGCTCTAGGCTGGTCATCAGTATTTTCTTAGAATAACAATCAATAGAGCATTGGAACAGCAGCAAAGATTCTATGATTATCTAGTGAAAAAACACACTGGTTTTTGGTTGTTGTTTTTTTTTTTTTTTTTCCCCAGACAGCAACAAAATATGTAATTAATTTCAATGGACTGTTTCTCTCTTTTGTTGTTTTCATTCAGCAAGATACAGTGCCTGTGAGGATGGATCAGATCTTTTTGTGGCATGGGACATTACCCCAGCCATTGACCCTTTGGGTTTTGTAGCACTGTGAGTACATCATGACTTAAGACAAAGGTGGCTGCAATTGCAGACCTTCTGTGTCCCTCTTCAGAAAAACTAAACATTACCAAGGATGCAAGAAAAGCACAAATATGTCAGTGAACACTATTGTATCTTAGCATTCTGAACACCAATGCTGGCCTGGCACAGCAAGTAGCAGATGATCCCCTCTGTCTTTTGCAAGATGGACACAAAATGAATAACAGCTCCTGTAATTTCACTCTGCTGTGATCATTCTATATATCCTAAAAGAATTTTATAGACAAGCATCTAAATAACCTATATTTCATTTAAATTAAGCAATAAATTCACAGCACAGCCAGCTTTTTTGGCCTTAATTAGAGCTACTATGACAGTGCAGCTACACAATACTCCAGTCTACATAGTGTAGCTTCAAGATGATCATAAAATATATTAAAATATACACAGACAATCCTGATATACTGTTTCTATCCAGCAGCACCCTGAGCAATTTTCCCTCCTTCCCAACACAAGTATTGCTTACAACACAACTCATAACCAAATGCAAGCAAAGGTTCTTCCTGCAAATTTGCAAAACTATCTACTCCACTTGTTATTATTAACACCAAGCTGTGTAGAAGACATGTCAAATAGTAGAAGATGTCAGGTCAGAAAATACCCTTAGCTGTAATCACAAATAATGGCATTAAAACATTGCAGCTAAAAGCAATTAAAACTCTATAAAATGTTAATATATAAGTATAAAATGCTTGCAACAGGAGATTCAGCTGCACCTCAGAAAACAGTAGCTGTTACACACTATTTTTACTCAGATACAACTTCCACAGAAACCACAACTGCAGTTTTGCAAAAGTATGTCATGCATTTGGGCATGAATCCATCATTCCTAATACCTTCTTCTTAATCTAGTTGTAATTATGACAGAATGTGCTAATAACAAAGGTCATGTAGCAATAATAGTTATAAACAGAGCAAAAGCAAAGAGAAACTTCAGCTCATCTGCAACCCACGCCCAAAATTTATCCCCTCCTTTATTCAGGAAGTTAAAAAGACACTACTTCATGTACCCCCATAGCCCTGTAGTACAGTATTGCTGCTGTAAGAATAACCACTAGCTCAGCACTGACCTTGAAAGGCATCAGGGCTGAGGCTAGCCACACTTGCTGCAGCTGACTCCCCTTGTGCTGCTTGCTCCTTAGCTTTACCTTGTTTAGCTGTAACAGCAATTTCTCTAATTGACCAGATGTCTGCAGTTAATTTGGTTTACTTTTCTTATCTTTCTATGATACAACAACCAACAGTAGTTATTCCATGTATGTTTTTAGCCCCCCAGCGGCCAGCTGAGAGATCCATATGCAATCTGAGAATAAGTCTTGTTATGAGCATCATCACAGAGAGTGTGAATGAAATCCAAGTACATAAATCCATAACTAGACACATGAAGGATTTACAATTTCAATAAAAACATGACCATGCAAGAAAAAGAACTATAAACTGTGGTGTTCATTAACAAGAGACTTGCATAGCTGAAGCTAAGTTTGTTTACAAACTAAACCTTGAAAGCCTAGGACTTTCACTACGAGACTCTCAGTTGCTAGAAGGTATCAGTATGAACTGGAAAACTCAAGGCTGTGGGTCAAGATAACAGGACCGTGGATGAAGTGTGGATGAACAATGCTATATATCACCCACCTGTTTATCTGGAGTTCAGATTATCACTGGGAGCATGAAAAGCAAACTGACTTTTTGGAAACTGACCACTAGCCATCTTTGTCAGATAAAACACTGATGTTTTCAAAAAGATTCAAAACAACCAGTGAAGTGTCATTAAGAACGGCAACACTGACAGCATTTTTCCCTACAAATCAGGATCCTTTCCAAGAGGATACTGCAGTTTTGAAGCTAACTGCAGAGCCTTCCTCTACATAAAATGATTGTGAAAAAAATGCAATGTATCTGGAAAAATCATAAATTGTATTTTTTGAGATCTTCCAGAAAACTAATACAAGTTTTCTCATTAGCAAACAATGTAAACATATAAGGTACACACAAAATAGAATTTATAAAAGAAGTACTTCATCTGCTTAGCTACAGCAAACATAACAAGAATCATTACTAATATTGGCAACTCCTAGACTTAAGTAGCTGCTATCATACCCTAACAGTTTACAAAATTAACACGTGCTAACAATATAATCATATCCTAACAAAAGACTAAAAATGCCCCATGAACACAGATGTGCACACACACATAAAAAATTCAAGCATCCCCTGCACAAGCATGAAGAGCCATCCTTTGTAGAACAAAGAGTTTAGAAAGCATGGGTCCCCCTACTGTTAGCTAGCCAGTTCAGTCCTGCTCCTACACCTCAGAACCTGCATTAATGCAAGCATCTGGAGGAAGTGCAGGTCAGGGGCTCACAGAATCACTCCTATGTTCAATTTAATGACAGAGCACATTCTGCTGCCACACAATGTTTATGGCTGCAGTTTGCCTTTCTGCAAGACAGAAGAAAACCTTTGACAGATAATTATCTTGTTACAAAATAAAGCAGACCTTGCACTTACAAAGAAATTCCAAAGCCTGAACAGCTTTGTAATCTTTGACTGCTCTCCAGAAAAGCTTTAATTAAAGATAAAAGTGATATGCTCAATGCGTTCGGGACATCTTTGAAAATATTTACTTAACATCAGGGTTTGGCTGCACTGAAGTACTTCTTAAAAAATACTTAAATTATATACTTCTCATTTCCATTTATTGAAACTCTTTCACTCCATCCAGCCAGAGGGTTATGTTTTTTTACTTCGTGAAGTTTTATTGATTGCTTAAACATAGGGTATGTTAGAAATCATGGTTACAAAGTACCACAGATCAGCTTTCTATTGGAAGTACCAGCGTGTCAAAATCCACATTTTTACAAGGAGGATTGCTAGAACACAGGCAAAAAAACAACAAAAAAAAAAAACCCAAAAAAACCACCCCAAACCAAACAAAAAATACAAAAAACAAAACAAACAAAAAAACCCTACAAACAAACAAACACCCAAAAAACCAAAAAACACCAAAAAAAAAACTTGCTAAAAAACAAGGATAGCAGACTGACATGAGATGCAAGCAGGGAACCACAGCTGCACTAGCCACATGTGCAGCTTGACACAGTCTAAGAAGTAGACCCATTTAAATATTCCATGCCAGGATTGCAAACTTTCAAGGATAAACTATCCAAACCAAAGTAGCTTCTTCTGAAAGCTACTACTTGAAAGCAATCACTTAGTTTATACACTAATTTTGAAATTTTTGTATTTTATAAACTATGCTTATTGATGAGAACAAACATTTATAAATTGTATATAGTTTTCTATATAATACTGTAAGAGACTTAAAGATCAGAATTGCCCCAAACACCATTAAGATCACCAAAGGACTCTGCTCATTCTTGCAAACCATACCACGAGGCAACTGTTCATTGGTAACCACCCTGACCCCCTGCCACCCCCCTGCCTTTGTGAATTCCTGGAAATTTGGACAGTAAGTTAAGTCACATGACAAGAACTAGAGATAAGATAAAGGTGGTAATATTGTCAGATTACCTCAGACTAGGAAGAGGTAAACAAGCTGGGGGAGCACTGATAATGAACACAAAGAATCCACAAGGAAAGCCAACTCAGCAACTGTGGTGACAATCAGCTTCGACTGGGTCCAGCTCAGAAGGAAGAGGCCCAATGACTCAAAAGAAGAGGAAAACTGAGTGTGGGACTAATCAGCATTGGAAGCAAGCAGATCATTTAACCAAGAGAATAGGAGAACTGTGTATCCAATGAGCATTGCCTCCTTTGTTTGCTGAAGTGTAAAAATGGGGAGAAGTTTTTGGGGGACCTTGGACCCCCACTACTGAGAAGACCAGAAGAGGACCAGTGGGATGATGTCTGGAACCATGGTTGGTGATACCTTTTTACTTTATCTTTCTCTCTCACTCTTTTTCACTCCCCTCCTCTCTTCTATTTCTTTCTATCTCTCTCTACCTCCCATTTATTGTTAAATTAAAGTCATACTATTGCTTTCAGTACATGGTCTCATTTGCACCTTAATTTGGGGAGAGACATTTCTCAAAATAATGGGATCTTAACATTATTTTGTCATAGCTGGCAGGATACTGTTCTCTCATCTGAATTGCCTTTGACAATAGTCCCTCTAGGGGGGTTGTGTGGTTCCCTCCCTGAGAACACTTGGAAACTTTGCCACAGCTTTCCTCTGAAGAAACTTATATGCTTTCTCCAGTGGGAACTTCTGAAAAAAATGGCTGTCTAGGGTAGCCAGTGCAAAAAGAAGTATTTTGCCAACCTTCCTTGAAAAATTTGTTAGTTTCCCTTCTGCTCAACAGGTGGGTTGATGCAAGAAAACTAAGCTACAGGCTCCTCATAATGAGCTATTGGTTATTCAAAAATATAAAGGTGAAATAATGGTATCCATATCAGATTTGGTGAAAGAATAGTACTTTCAGTTAAATAACGAAAATGAAAAAAGAATGCAAGTAGAGGAATTGCTAGCTGTCAAGCATGATGATGCCCAAAAGCTTCAGGCAGAACTTTGGAATATGAATGAGAAAGAGGGAGAATCTTAGGGGAATAACTGAAGGATGTAGAAACTCTAACATTCTCTAAAACATGATCTTGTAACTCGACATTATTTTGTTCAGAGGGAAGAGTTGGGAGACAGTGCATGAGTCTGTTGTTCTGCTAAAGAGCAAAATGTAAAATTAATGTTAACGTTGACATCTAATGACAAGGCAGTAGCATGTTGATGCTTAATTAAAATTGAAACCACAAATGATTGCCAGGATCAGCAAATAGCTACTGAAATGGTGCCTTATGTATCTACTAAGATATCAAAGCCTGGTCATACATCAGGCAAGACTGAAATCCATTAATATTAATGCATTGGGATACTGAAAATCTGGGTATACTTTCAGGATTGCAAAGAGGTAAAATCACCGAGTAAACAGAGCCAGTGTTATCTGCTAAACTGATAAGGTTAATTCATGCCTCCTGGATGAGAAACTGAAGTCTGCTAATCTGAATCCTAAAAGAAATCAAGACTAAGCCATTAAAGCACTCCCTAATTTACAAACTTAACACTTCTCAAATTTTTACAAGCAGTCTTATTCCATCCAGACATTAAATAAATTGGAGGAATGCCCCATGAAAAGATGAGGGAAGCAATAAGAGGAGTGCACCAAACACTTCATGAAACAAAAGTTAAAACTCTAAGGGGTAATCTGCCAGGAAGTTTGTGTTGCTTTCTTTTTCTAGGAGTGCCAGCATCCCCAGCCCCAACTGAAGATCAAAAGAACCAGCTCAGAGTGGGTGAACCAGAAAGTTCACAGAAGTCAGCTAAGAAGACACAATAATGACTTTTTCTTTAGGGCATTTAACCTCTGTGGTAGACACAGGACCTCTGAACCAACACTGGATGGATTTTCCACCCTCCTAATAATCTGTCTGTAGTAAGCTGAATTGTCACTTTTCTTTTTATAGGAACCTGCCAATATATGAGACCAAGCTGCATGGAACCGAAGAAACTTTTAATTGCCACCATAACTGCTTGTACTATCATCTTATTAATGTTTGTGATTTGTTTGTGTTTTCATTGCAAGTGAACTTGTTGAGAGACCATATATTAGTCAAACCATTTTACGTGTCATTTGTTTGATTTTTTGCCAAGTTTATTTTATCTTTAACTGTAAAAAAAATGGTGTGGGAAGAGTTTTTAGTTTTGTCTCATAAATGAATAATTTGGTCTACATCAAATTTAGCCTGGGAGTTGGCATAAGAATTTATGCATATTTGGAATCATAGAAATATGTATTAACCAGTTCTGCCTCAGAAGGCTTTAGATTTATGATCATTTGACTACATATTTCAGAGATATTAATAAGTGAGCTGAAATCCTAACAAAACAGAAGAAAATGTTCCATGGGAATTGGGTGACCATTTCCTTTCTAGACCAGAAGGACAGACAGCCATGGACCACAAAAGGTGCATGGGTAAAACAGAAAAAAGGCTGTTTACCAGATCTTAAGCAACTTTACTTTTGACCAGTTTTGGAACCAAGTATGTTATCAACCATGAGACATTCCAAATCAAATCAGAGACCTATATTACCAGATGAACATGTCTGATGTACACTGACTTTCTTGCCATATGTCCTAACAGAGTATTTTAACTTCACCTAATTTATTTTATTTATGCCAATCAATATGGTTACTCTAGTACATTCTGCACCACATGTGCTTCTCAGTTGTGGGTGCAATTTACTCTAGCAATGAGGGCCATTTGCACCCTGAAATAAAAATTTGAAAAAAACAAAACCCCCCAAAAAAACCCCAACCAAACAAAAACCAACAGAGAAAACCCCAAGCAAGCAAACAAACAAATGCCTCCAAAACAACAAACAGACAGACAAAGAAGCAAACAAACAAAAATCAAACCCCTCTCCCCCCCAAATAAAAAGCAACCTGGCATAATATAACTAAATCTGAAAGTTTTATTCTAGAAGGTTAATTCTCCATGGTTTATAGAATTACCTAGCTGGAAAGGGACATTATGTATAAAATTCTTTCAACTACAGCTGTAGTTGGGAGTTGGCATAAGAATTAATGGTTGAAAGATAACACTATTTAAAAAAACTTTGAAGTATGTGAACACACCTTGTCAACAAACCCATTCACACTTATTCCCAGTGTGCAATTGTGCAACGAACTGCGCTAAGTGACCTGAAAATCTGCTTCAGAGTAGGCTGATTGACCCATCTTGATACATAATGTATGTATCTGTTAGGGATACTGGTGTGTGTGATTTGAAAATCAAGACTCCCTGTGAAATTCTATGGCTAATGTCTGTCTACATCCAACAGACACAGTCTGGCAGAATCCATCGCATCCACTACCCATTAAACAACACTCAGACCCTTGGATATCACTGGGAGGGGCAGTGCCTAATCAGGATTGGGCTGATAATTGGAATTGGATTTGTATTTTTAATGATTGGCACAGCTATTGCACGTGGTATGATTACTTGTGTTATCACTTCTGCTGTTTCTGTATTTTTTTGTAGGGCCCCATATCTCTACTACTCCCATGGACAACCCATGAACTGAGGAAAAGTCCCTGGAACTGTGTCCCCCAGTGTTTAAGCCACAGGGTGGTGTAAGGAAAGCCAACTCAGCAACTGTGGTGACAATCAGCTTCGACTGGGTCCAGCTCAGAAGGAAGAGGCCCAATGACTCAAAAGAAGAGGAAAACTGAGTGTGGGACTAATCAGCATTGGAAGCAAGCAGATCATTTAACCAAGAGAATAGGAGAACTGTGTATCCAATGAGCATTGCCTCCTTTGTTTGCTGAAGTGTAAAAATGGGAAGAAGTTTTTGGGGGACCTTGGACCCCCACTACTGAGAAGACCAGAAGAGGACCAGTGGGATGATGTCTGGAACCACGGTTGGTGATACCTTTATCTTTCTCTCTCACTCTTTTTCACTCCCCTCCTCTCTTCTATTTCTTTCTATCTCTCTCTACCTCCCATTTATTGTTAAATTAAAGTCATACTATTGCTTTCAGTACATGGTCTCATTTGCACCTTAATTTGGGGAGAGGCATCTCTCCAATAATCAGATCTCAACAAATGTAAGTAAAATAATGTTGGAATAGGTTAAGCATGTCTTAACAAGAAGAAGGTCTGAAAGTATCTTTCTTCCTTTTCTATAAAAATTCAGAAAATCTGTACAATGTTTTATTTTTGAAAGTAACATCTAAAGATTAAAGTGTCTGGAGAGACTGTAGGTGACATGATGAAAATGAAAAATATACATTGTGCTTTTGCATCATCATTTCATTCACCAAAACAATGAGATCTGGAATTTTTAAAGCCATTTTAAGGATCTGGACAGCTAAGAATCTTTATAGGCTTATTAAAAAAAAACAAACAAGTATTCACTACTAAGACAGCCAGATTCTCAGCATTTTACAAGAACAAGCTTTCAAAAGATCTCAATAGCAGTTTAAGTCTTAAAGCAAAACAAAAAGTCTTACTAAAATAGAAAGAATATATGCAC
This sequence comes from Passer montanus, assembly GCF_014805655.1. Classification (NCBI taxonomy): domain Eukaryota; kingdom Metazoa; phylum Chordata; class Aves; order Passeriformes; family Passeridae; genus Passer; species Passer montanus. Next base: position 10,711,390 of record NW_024366815.1, on the reverse strand, counting down.
ACCATACTGAAAGGATCATAATATTTCCCACACCCATTACATTTTTAAGCTGGTTCTCACATATAATTGAAAGAGACACCCTCTAAGTATCTCTCTTAAATCTTGAATTCACAATGACAATCTACCCAAAGCAGGAATAATTGTTTGAGTAGATACTACTTTGATTAGTTAGTAAGTTTTGCTTACCACACAGTTATTTTTTGCAGAAAATTTATGATGAGAAATTTTCTTTTAAAGGCATATTAATCATTAGTCATTCTACTAAATTTGAGAGCAAACCAAAACTGTATTAGTCATTTTATGACTGGCTTTCCTTCCCAGCCTTCCACTAAAAATTGTGACTGCTTAATGCCTTTAATTCTGTTCTGCTTTAGATGGTTTAAGAAGGAAACCATTACTGTACAACTGGTAAGAATATATAACAGTTTGTGTAAGATTTACAGACATAATATTTACCAATTAAGAACTAATATTTTAAATAGCAGTAATCAACTCTTTAATCATAGAAAAATATTTTCTTATAATATAATATCTTACAAGAAATAATAAAGACATGTATAAAAACATTCTTAACAATGAAGTTAACTCAAAATGCCATTAGTTTAAAGTTAGAAAATTCTGACATGGTAGGGTTCCTCATTCAGAAGATTCCAATTTTTAGTTTTTCTTTAATCCCACAGATTAAATTTCACTGTGCTTTGTCACACTTCAGATTATTATTACATCACAAAACAATAAGAAGGATAGTGAATACCCATCATGTTTTTGACTGTGCACAGAAAGGAAACCTGATATGATGGAATTAGAAAAAAAATACAGTAGGAAGGGGTCATACATCTTTGCTTGCCTGATACCTGGCTCTAGACAGTTCCACATTAAGCCAGTATTAAAAGACAACAACAACAAAAAAATCAGAATTATGTCTAAAAGCAAGTCAAACTACCAAAAAAGTAGCATAATTAATTTTAAACACTTACTTGCTTCTGTTGACATTGCTCTCGCCTTTGTTTTCTCCTCAGGCTTTTCGATTTGTTTCTTTCTCTCTTACTCAGCTTTTGGTTGAAGGAAATACTCATAGGCTTCACAAGACCACTCGGTGTGATGCATTGTTTGTCTTCTACAGCCCTTGTAGGTGAGGAAAGATTCACCACAAATGGTGACCCATCAGCAATGACACTCCCAGAAGATTGTCCAGTAACTTCAAAATCACACTCACTTTCAGTGTCTCTGTGTAGTAATGTGGTAATGGAAGTAACTTGAAATTGGTTTTGTAGTATGTCAGCCCTGGAACTATACAGATCCTGAAAAGAACTACCATCTTTCCTACTGGACTCTAATTGCAAGCTCCCTTGTATATAAGCGGGTGGATTTCCATTTTGGCCACAGTTAAGTGTTCCCATGCAGCCAGTTTCATATAACACAGGTGATAAAACAAGTCTTTCTCTGATATTTAAATCCAAGCTACATGATCTCCTGTGAAAAGGTTTTACAGTGCATGCATCTTTTATAGGATAGGAAGAAGGGAAATTTATTTTTTTATTTAATGCCTTTAAAGGAAGTTTTTTATTTTCTATCTCATATCTGGGAGCTCTTACTTCCAGACAAAGTGCTTCTGTTAATCTTCCAGCACTATTATTACTTCTAGCTGTGTAGGAGAGCCCTTGATTTATGATTTCCAAAGTTGCAGTTACCACTTCATGGCAGGTATCCTTGTTAAAACCAGACTGAATTTTGAGAAGCAAATGTTTCTCTGAAGATTTTGACAATTTAACAGAGAAAGGTGGCTGATCCTCAGTCCAAGTTTTGAACAAATGTATATTTACTAACTGTCCACAGGAACATTCTTTGTTGCAAACAAAGTTAAAGCCCCCTAAGCAGGCCTCACAGAATGGACAGTGCAGTTTTCTAATTGTCCACTGTGCCTATTGACAAAAAGAGAAAAAAAAAAAAAAAACACGCAACATGTTCACTGAAAATAAATGAGCAAGAAATAATTACCGAAGTTATTTTCTCCTTTAGTAAGAGGATTTTCTTCTTGTTTTTCAAATAGAATAAAAGTCACTTCACAGCAGAAAGCAAATCCATTATAAATAATGTTCTGGTCAAAGCTCGGCTTGCTATAGGGATAACTAATTCTAAGAAAACTAAAACACACATTGTAAAATGTACGAGCTTTGAAATATGTTTAAAATTTGTCCATAAATAGAATAATGCTGCAATACTAATGAAAACATTAGATCTTTAAAGCAGTGAAATCAATTTCCTATGTTAATCTGGAATTGGTAAGCACAGCTTCTCAGCTGAGTGTTCTGAGCACTGATACATTTCTTGCATACTAAGTACTGTGGAAGAAGATTTCTTATGAAAAGAATATAGCTTTTCACTTTGATTACCCCACAAAATTTTAAAATGGTATTTGTATTTTGGTGTATGTGGCATTACAACATAATCTCTGTGCAGAAAACATGACAAATCCTTAATACTCTATATATAAGGAGACAGTTATTTTCATTATTTATAATTCTATGAATTTCTTTTCAACCCTGAAGGCACTTTTTCAAAAGGAAATACATATCAAAGATCTATAAATGCCTACATATTAATAAAACTATTAGTCCTCCTACATGTTTAGACAACTATTAGTATTTTCAGCAATTATATTCATCTGCCAACAGCTCTGTTGAGGACTAAAGTTATGCAAGTGTTTGTAGGCTCAAAGCCCAGATGAGAAACATTATCAACTCCAGTCACACTTTACTCACTTGAGTGTCTAAAAAGCCATGAATACAGAGGCTGCCCGACATTTATAGTTTAAGCATTGCTCTCAGTTGCAAATGTCCTTCAAGGTGATTTGTATAGCTATGTCCATAACTGATGCTTGTCCTATTGAAAGCTACAGAAAATGCCAGAAATTTAGCAGTTTCAGGAAAAAACTCAGCAACTTGTGTGGAAAAAGGGTTATTTTTCACACACAATGCTATAAGTTCTGGAAATACTTATTTGAGAAACTTACTCCTGCCTTGTGGGTTAAAACCTCAAAATTTCACAAAATATCACAGATGTGTTTTTCATTGCACCTAAATCTGGACAGTTTCTTTAACTTGGAGAAAAAAGAATAGCTTACATATAATCACAGGCTTTCAAATTCTTGAGAATTCTGTAAAGATGCACAATGGCTCTCAGTTTATAAGACTGACCAGTGTGTACACAAGCCATTCCCAAAGAAGAATTAAGCTTCTTCAGAGATTTACTCTTTAAATCTCCTACCCTCCATTTCCCAGATGCCAGGGGCTAGACACTAAAATTAAGAGAAAAGCACTTTCTCGTGACTTGATTGGGTCTCTCTGGCATGGAACAGCACCCTGAATCTTCATATGGAGAGGCGGAATGATTCACGAAAATTAGGAAGGCTAAAAGCCTGGAAAAAATGGACATGCAACACACGGCATGGAGAAAAAGGACCCATGTGCACACAGACTGGGAGATGAGGTGTAGTACCAAGGAGCCTGGGACTGATTTAGTTTGAGTTTGGCAACGGAGTGTGGAAGCACTGACTCAGTAAAAGAAGTAACAGCCTACTAGTGGAGGAGGTGGTAGGGGGAAAATCAGCAAGATCTGAAGGGAGCTGAGGGTACACAGATTTAGTGATGGACTACATAAAGAGGAAAAATAGAAATTATTAGAAAAAGAAGCCAAAACAAGTGATAAGTGATGGGTAACAGAAAATCCAGGTCAATAAAGGTCACTAGCATCACTAGCTACATATTTGTAATTATTGAAGATTAACTATACTAATATGTACATGAAATCCAAGGAGATTGGTTAAGAACAGGGACAGATGGCAAAAAAGAACCGGCTGGGAAGCAGTGGGTTTTTACAGCCTGCAAATAGACTTTGCGCTTATGCAAAATGATTTAGCCTTTGATTCAGGAGTCATACAGGAGAAAATAACACATGATCACAAAATTATTCAGAGCTCAGGAGGATCTGGAAAGAAGTCAGAATTGTTTAACACCCTGCATCCCCCCGCACTTACCCATAAAAACACAGATCTTGCCAGAAGAGACAAAGCGAATGAGGCAAGAGTTCCAAGGATATTAAGTGACATAATGAACACAAAGATGTCAAAGGTGTACACAGAGAATTGCATTGTCTGCCTTTTTCACCAGAGGAGAATTGCTCCTCTGCAGCCTTAAGCAAAGGTGTCAAGCATTCTATGGGTTTTGTATTTCCTCAGTCCCCAATTTGATCCTCCAGGTTTTCAAATGCAAAAGCTAAAGGTGCAAAAGAACAATTTAAAAGCTAAAAGTGAAAAGAACACTACTATCAATATTGAATTCAATTATACTGAAATAATTTAAGAGGCAAAAAAAACCTGTAAAAAACTGCTTTCTTATTATTAAAGATTCGTGGTTAGGCAATACTGTAAAGTGACTCATACTATAACTCATAATTCATGAGCTGTAATTTTCAAACACACCTCCAAGATTAGTGTTTCTGAACATAACTATTCTCTTATATGCATTGAGGTAGAAGAGATCACTATAAAAAAGTTTAATTAATGTTTAACAAAAAAAACCCCACATAGAGCAATACAAAGAAGGGAGATGAAGGTTTTCTAAATTCCTGTATGTTTAATTCTACAGTCATAACAATTTTTTTTGTCTTTGTGCATCAGTTTCAGTATGGGTATGCTTAGGGAAGAAATTACTTAAAATACAGGAAAATTGTACACTGAAGTCTAAGGAATGCAAATAAAATTTACCTATCAAAATCAAAGATTCATAAAAGAAAATCTGTGCTACTGCTTATTAGTATCTATGCCACAACATTAACTTCTAGATCTAAAACAACTTTTACAAAATACCAACTGAAGCAGTCAGTACAACAGGAAATTTATGAGATGCTTTGTGATTTACAAACGGGCAGTTAAAACTCAAAGCATTGACACTGGCTTGTCATCAGACCTTTGAATTTGCAGAAATGTATCTACTTTACATTCATACAAAAAAGAGCACATTAAGTATAAAAGACTTAAGTATAAAACACATATCCCAAAACTCATCTCTTAATAAATGTGCAGTCCACTTTTATGGGGAAACATGCTTCCTGTTGTCACTGTCAACCTATATGTGAGTACTGCAAGATATGACGATCAAAACAAAGCAAATCCCAAAGCCCAGGTAATAAATATAATGTTAAGCATTGACAAACACGCAGAGATGCCCATGACAGTTATCTGGACAACCATAAACACATTCATCTGCTACAAAGCAGGAAACGGAATTTATCACTAGTAGCACTTCTGTGTATATTAAAAAAAAAAATTAAAAATTAAACAACATTTAAGAGAGGGAAAAAACATCTGTAAAAGGCAATGATAGAAGTTCCTGAGAAGAATTCCCTCAGTTATAAGATCTCTGTAACATACATGGACCTTTCCAGAATAGTGTCCTTGAAATTTGTCCCCCTTAATTATTTTACATGCTGAGTAATGAAGATGCAAGAAAAAAAAAAATCTACCTTTTCAATGACACATTTCACCCACTCTGGAATGGCTTCTAAGTTCACGTGCCATACATTGTAAGAATTCTGACCAGCAGCTGAAGGTTGTGGTATCTGTTAATAAAACAATTGCATCGGTACTCAGAATTTATGTAAGCTTTTTTTTTCTTCGAATATAGCCAGAAGTCAGTTCCCCAAAACCAGTAAACATTAACAAATAATAAATCTCAAATATGATGTGCTTCTTTAAGCTAAAAATCAGGTAGATATTGTCAGTAACTCTCTATTTCTGAATCTAAGAATATTGGGCAAACTCCTGTGGAAATGTAGGTGTCTGGAGGTGGTTTTGTTTTGTTTAAAAGAACAGAAAGTATGCATTTGCTGGCCTTCCAAGAATACCTGGAAATTGATTTCAGAATCAGTGTCAGCTGGCATAATTTTTCAGTAAAGACAGAAAAATATAAGTTATAGTTTACATGAAGCCTGTGATCAGCAATGCACAAATGCAATGAGTAGAATTAATTTACTAATTATTTTTAGAATAACTAAAAGAGTAATCAGGTAATCTTAGCAACTTTAGAGTTTTTACAGCAATAATGTGATCAAGTGAAGAGAAAAAAAATTTAAAAACCTATAGCATTTCACTAATTGATACTAAAATAAAAGCAATTACCTAACTAAATTAATGTTACGGAGACGGCTAAAATTATAAGGAAACTCGGGTGAGAAAGTCCTAAAACCAGTTGTTAAAATTTATGAATAAGGAAAGTTGTTGACACCCATGTTATTAAAGTCATTGAAATAAAAATTTCATTCTGCTGAAAATTAAAAGTGGAGCTATAGACAGAAGACAGAAGCTTTTAAAATTCTCCAAGTATTGACAGAAGACAGATAGATCCATTTATCATGTCTATGCCGGCTTTTTGTTCTGTTTGTGAAGACCACCTGCACTTCAATATGCATTTAATTGTTAGTGTTTTTACTGTTTTTAACTTCAACATTTGTTTCAAAATTTGTTCCACATTTTTTTTATTCATTATTCAGCTATGTCTTTGTCTGAAGGTCTAAAATTAATCCGTGAAAACACACTGAAAACATTCGTCTTCTCATCATAGTACTGTCTTTCCCTCCCAATCTCTTTAGATACAGTGTTAAATTACACTTTTTTATTTGCTATCTACATAAATGGAGAAGAAGCTGCTTCAGTCGTCTGCAATGATGGGTGGATCTCCACTAACAACTAAAAGGTCCACCATGGGGAACTTGGACAAAGATATTTCTTTCTTTTCACTATATTTTTTTCCATGGAAGAAGTTGGAATTTCCACATTCCCCCCCTAAAAATCACTTCAAACCATGCACAAAAGAACCTCAAATATAAAGTGCAAAAATTATTCCAGAACTTCAAGCTCCGTAAGCAGATAGATAGATTAAAATGGGGTTTATTGATAATACTATCCTGATCTTAAAAACTAACTTTGTTTCTACATCTATGAGCTGTACCCCTCCCTAATGTGCAAATGAATGTTACTGCATTGCTAACTCATTAATAGAAAACATCACCACCTTCTTTTCTATTTGCTTTTTAACATCGATTCAAGAGGCTGTAAGCTTTTTTGGCACATTTGGAAAGACCCTAGCTCTTTATGATTAGTAGCTGCCATTACAAAATACTCTGTCATGGTTTTATTCTGTGTAATTATCCTGTTTATTTTAATAAACACAATATAAATTACTGAGCAGGGTATAACCCTGGTCAGGGCAAACTAATCTTCTGAGCTGTTTTTGTGCACAGACTATGGCCCATATTTAAAAAATGAAGAGCAAAATTTTCTGATGTAGGGATATTTTACACACAGTTAACTACCACAGTGGAAATTAGAACCAGTCTTTGAAATGTACCTTATACACAAAGAGTTGTGCATTAAGAGATATTAAAACAAAAAAGACTGCTTTAAAACCATCAAAACCAAACCCCATTTTTATATTAGAAATGGTAGTGCTCTGTACAGGCTAGTAGCCAAATGTCCATGAGCACAAGCCTGCATGTGGCAGAACATGAAGGTGATCACTGCCTACTCAGCTTCACTAAAATCACTTCCTCCACTAGTCTCTACAGAACCGTCTCTACTTTACTACGTACCTCCACAAGAGATTAACTACAAAGTGAGGCTAAATCTAATACTTCTCCTTCATTTAAAATAAATGGCACCAGAAGAACTTAAAATCTCCCTTAGAAGAAGCTATACTTACTTTGGATGCTTTTTTCCCATTACATTTTGCAAGAAAAACAGAATTTGCTATGTATTTCCTACATCTCCAGCAACAGAGAACACCAGCCTCTTGTTTGTTCATTATGTCAGCTTGGGATTTTGCAGCTCTGTATGTTGACCTGTAAAGACCACAAAGCATACAATTTGGTCACCTGTTGAAACACCACTTGTCTCTTGAGACCTTGAAGTCCATAAATATTCTCATCACTTTAGAGGAGACTAATACTTTACTTACAAACATACTCTGATCTTGCACAGCTTGCCATCTAGATGTTTTAAATAGTAACGTGAAACAGCTGGTTTAATTTCCAGGTTGCAAAAAGAACTAGAAAGCTACAACAGCAAAACAACTAAAACCAAATTAAAATAAAACAAAACTGACCAATCAACCAAACAAAAAGCTTGTCCAATATTTGGACAAAAAATAAGAGAACTCCAGTTTTTCTGGAATATGTCCATAACAATAAGTTCCTACCTTAAGCAATAAATAAACATACACACATATAATGTCACATAACAATAATGAATGCCAACATAGAACTATAGATGAGAGATTCTTTTCTCAACATGCCCCCGGAGGCCTGCTCCTTTAAATTATTTTGTGTGCAAGGATGAACACTACTGGTGCAAACATTTTTCAAGGACCTTTATTAACCTACATTAAGCCACCAGAAGGACAAGACAAATATTCTATTTTTCTCTTTTTTGTCTTGCTGCATCCTGATTGGCTCTCTTGTCTTCTCTAGCTGCTTCCAAAATCTTCCCCTTTTGTCATGTTTTCTCCAAAGATCCTCCAACTTTTCTTTTGAAGTACTTATGTTTTTACCCACTTGTGCTAGCTACCTGAAAAAAAAAAATCTTTTTCATCCACATGGCAACTCAAGCCCTTTAGTAGAGTTAGACCTACACCGAGTGCTAAAGTGCACAGCACTCATTGATGGGCATACTGGACTATGAAACTAAAATATCAGTGTAAAAAGTTTCAAGTCCAAACATCTAATTTAGCAACTATTTTAACTTTTTTTTTTTTTTTAGTTTTTACTAACCAAAGAAACTTTGAGGTCTTCGCTAAAGGCCGTCTGAAGAGCCGTTTGCCTTATTGAAACATACAGACTTTTGTATTTTCCCCATTCTACCTTTCCTTTTTCTGCCTTGTTTTCTGATTTGATCAAAGACAATGCAACACACAGAGAGGTTACTAATTAAGTTTTATTGACATCTGAGGTCTTCATTCATTGTATTTTTTACTTTTCTACAAAAATAAAGGTCTGAAATATAGTTTGACAATGACAAGCAGAAACGTGTACATACAACAGACTCCGAGCTCAAGTATACATGCAATTTTTAACAATCACATCCAGTCAGCTTAAGAAGTGAAATTAAGGCAAACACTAAATATTTCCTTATAATATCACAATTTAAATGAATTTTTATTAAGGGTCCATTAATGAATCTTAAGATAGACATGCAAGAGATGATGAGAATAAAAACTAGGAACTTATACTAGTAACCTGTTTTGTTCCTGACAAAAATTGAACAATTCAAACACTTTGACTTAAGCAGAACTTCAGTTTTTACTTAACCAAAACTTAATTTTACTAACCTACCTTTGTCAGTGCTGCTATTTTCTGTATCAGACACATTTCAGAATGTGACATATAATGAACCTGTCTATGAATGATTTTTTTAAAAAAGTAAATTCATTCTCTGATAATATTTAGAAGTACTTTGTATCACTTTGCTGTTATAACACTGGGCACCACAGGGTATTGAGAAAATTATTATAACTTATTAATTTCTTTGTATCACTCAAACACTTTAAAGCTGTTCTAATTAATTTATTCTTCACAAATTCACAACACACTTCTAGAATGAATTTAATTTTACAACAGTTCAGTGTGAACCTCAAATCTAAGATCAACCAGGATGGACTGAAAGCTATTTTGCATGCAGCCAGCTCAGACATTATTTTTAGGTACAGCCATATCCCCTCTTACTCAAACACCTTCTTGATATGAGATGATACATACCTTGCATCACTTTTTATGCTGTATTTTTTTTTATCCAAATGATATATTTATGTCTCTATATACATTCTGTTCCAAGAAAATGTCTTGCTACCTTTTGAACAGCTGCTTCATTTGAAGCTGATGACTGGAGCAGGGCAAAAACCACTTGGGGACAGACCTCTCAACAATCAGATAAAAGACTGATGAATAAATGCACCTGCTATATTTAAAAGACAAGGTTCAAGTCATGCAAACAAAGGCTCTCTAAGGATCACTGGCATTTGAGCTGATGTAAACATCCTCCTCATCTATATAACATCTTCCAAGCTTTAGTGCAAAATGAAAGGCCTTTTATTTATTTATTTATTTAGTTTAGTTATTTATACCCTTTGAGAGGTTTTTCTTAGTTCAGCATATACCTTTTATTTAAAATTACATAAGAGAAATGAGTGCATAGTATATGTGTAATGACACATATAGCATGGTTGTATTTTTTTGTGTTTTGTGTAACCAAGAGTGCTGATAGTGAACTACACAGAAAAATCCAACTCAAGTGGATACTTTTTTTAAATATTATGATACAGGCTGACAGGCTGAAGTGTTTTTCTGGCATTTAAAAAGTTAGTAGGTGTATTAAAAATCTGCATGTGTGTGTCTTCTGAAGTCCTCAGAAAGGACAGAGGAAACTCTACAGATGCATGTTAACACATTGCAATGGTTTCTACACACATCATGTTTCTCATTTACCGCATTGGCACGCACTTTTATTTTGTTTTGCACATAAGTTCAAATAAATGCATATTAACACAGTATTTCGAAGCTTTTTTTTTTATTAAATGCAGTTTAACCTTAGTGTTTTGGATATATTTTCCTAATTTTCATTTGTCTTGGGTTTGTGAAGACTATTAAGAGGCATCTTGTTCTTCTTCAGCAAAATGTGCCTACATAAAGACAAAAAGTTTTTCAATAGTGTCAGGCCCTGAGTGGGCCTTTTTATCTTCATGCTAGGTCACATGTGTTGTGGCTGTACTACTTTCAGGTCAGTTGCCTTGTGTGAGCTCATGCTTGCCTCCCAAGTAGCATGCAGATGTGTCAGTGTTTAAAAGCCTATTTCTTCCACGGCTACTGTCTGATGACCGTCAAACTCTTTTTTGTTATTTAGTCCCACTAAAACTAGTAGCAGAGTCCTAAGACTTCCTTTCCAAGTCAGTCTCAGTTCCCTTTCTTGGAACTTATTGGTCTAATCTTCTCTTAGAGACCTTTGATAAAGATTTTACAGCCTTCCCAAACTATTTCATTGTCTTCTTATCTTTTATTATTAATTTTTCCCCTAATACTTAAATGGAATTTTCTTCTAATTTCCCTTATTTGCTGGGAATACAGAGAACAAAATTGCTCCTTTTCTTCTGCGCAGAATATTTTACAACTTTAAACACTATTAGATATTAGCTTCAGTCTTGTCTTTGAACTAAATAAATCTTTCTATTTTTCTGCAGAGATAATGCTTTCTTGATCTCCAACTGCCACTGCTATTTTATGAACTCCTTCAAATGGGTCAGCTATTCTTGCTGAATGCAAGTTCTGGATGCAGAACTCACTGAAGTTTTACCAGCTAAGACTAGACAGATTACATAAATTATCTAAATAATCTAAATTTCATTCACAATCCAAATTGTATAATATATTACATCTTGGTCATCTTGTTTTCAAAAAGATTGCTAAAAAACATGAGGTAGGACTCCTATTAAAAATTCTCATATATTCACAGTGAAGAACTAAATACAATCCCCTAAATTATTGTTGAAATCCAGTCTAAAATTTCAACTAACTTGCCCTTCATTCACAAATACATAAAAAGGAGAAAATAAGTGTAGCAGCACAAACGGTTATCAATGCCTTTTATTAAAAAATCACCTATGACCCCTTCAGAACATTGCAGCCATGAGAATTACAATAATAATTAGATCGCAGTAAGAAACTAGGGCACTGAAACTTCAGCAACAGTTATTGACAGTCTTAAAAAAAATTAGATGAGTGCCAGCTTTGCAGGAGGATGACAGAAAAAAGCTAAATGAGCTGTCCTAGCCAACACGAGTCCATACTCCAAGTTCCTGCTCCCAGAAAAGGAGAAACTGATACTTTACCAGACAGAGAGAACACCATGGAAGACATTAGGGTTTGCTTTAAAAACTTCCTGCTAGTTTTTGATCTCCAAAGTATTTCTGATTAAAGAAACACTTTTAAAAACCTACTTCAACAACATTTCTCAACAAAATGGCACTTAAGATGGGAAGACAGAAAATTTAAAGAACCAGGCTGCCAAAGAAGAGAAGAAGAAAGATGCAGCATCTGCTTCTGTGCATCTCCTTCTCATCTATGAACTCTTCTACCAGTTCAGCTGTTGTGTGATCAGCTTCCGTATGATGGAAGTTAATGTCAGAAGGTGGCCAGTGTGATACTTTTGTACCAAGACCAACCCATGTAATAATAAACGGAAGTTAAAAACCAAAAATAAATGTTACTTGCAACATACTTATTGACTTGCTAAACCCCCCGCAGCATGCTGCTTAAGTCAACAGGTCGTCCAGGCGCAGCTAGGGTAATGGAGCGTGTAAATGCCTTTGACAGGGAACAGACCTGGCGGGCCACTGGAAGACCACGGATCGGCGTGTAATCTCGTTCTTCCAAGAGATCCCAAGGTCAGAGCTGCCTGTTTCATGCTCTTACGCATACGGGCACTAGCTGTGGCACAAAGTAAAGACCGAAACAAGCAGGAATAGGGTGCAGCTGTCCCAGCACAGGGACACCAGGCTGTGCACCGCCGCAGCCGCTGGCCCGGACACCCCCGAGCCCGCCCAGGCCCGACCGGCCACGCCGGGGGCTGAGGGGCGGCGGCCCCGCCGAGTTAACCCCGGGTAGGAAGGCACGGGGCTGCCCCTCAGTCGGGGCCCGGGCTCACCCGGGCACGGCCAGCCCGGCCGCTCCCCG
>NW_024366815.1:10060503-10060849 GCF_014805655.1 Passer montanus | reverse complement strand
AGGGGGGGGGTGTCCGCGGCCGCCGCCCCCCGCGGCCCGCTCACCATCGCTGCGCTTGATCTCCACGTAGATCCCTATCTGGATCTTGCCGAAGTTGGCCGCTGCCATCGCTTCATGGGGCGCACGGGGGAGATCGGAGGCGTTGCCGGCCGGCCACACCGCGGAGAGGGAGGGAAGGCCGTGCACGGCAGAGGCAGCGGCGGCCCTGGGCGGGCGCGACGGGCGGCCGGGGAGGAGGAGGCGGGGAGCGGAGAAAAGGCGCCGGCCGGATACAACAGGCGCTGCGGGCGCTGCTGCGCCTGCGCGGCCTCCGCGGCGTCACGGCGGCACCGGCTCGCGGGAGGGG